>NW_027669976.1:0-28533 GCF_964188305.1 Podarcis bocagei | reverse complement strand
TGAGGGCTGATTTCTTGTCCTATGATAAAAAGCCTTCTGTTTCGAGTGCCAAACCTTTCAGGAGAGCATTTTCAAGCTTTTGGCACCATTTTTGAGTGAATTGCCAAAAGTCAGATTTTTGCTGAAATTGTGACCCCGGGGGTTAGGGATTTCTTCAAAAAAATATTTTCTGCCGGTTAAGTTTTTGAGGGCTGATTTCTTGTCCTGTGATAAAAAGACTTCTGTTTCCATCGCCCAAGCTTTCAGGGGAGCATTTTCAAGCTGTTGGCACCATTTTTGAGTGTATTGCTAAAAGTCAGGTTTTTGCTGAAATTGTGACCCCGGGCTTAGGGATTTTTTCAAAAAAATATCTTCTGGCTGTTAAGTTTTTTGAGGGCTGATTTCTTGTCCTGTGATAAAAAGCCTTCTGTTTTCATCGCCAAAGCTTTCAGGGGAGCATTAGCAACCGGTTGGCACCATTTTTGAGTGAACTGCCAAAAGTCAGATTTTTGCTGAAATTGTGACCCCGGGGCTTAGGGATTTTTTCAAAAAAATATTTTCTGCCGGTTAAGTTTTTGAAGGCTGATTTCTTGTCCTGTGATAAAAAGCCTTCTGTTTCGAGTGCCAAACCTTTCAGGAGAGCATTTTCAAGCTTTTGGCACCATTTTTGAGTGAATTACCAAAAGTCAGATTTTGCTGAAATTGTGACCCCGGGGCTTAGGGATTTTTTCAAAAAAATATTTTCTGCCGGTTAAGTTAATGAGGGCTTATTTCTTGTCCTGTGATAAAAAGCCTTCTGTTTCGAGTGCCAAACCTTTCAGGAGAGCATTTTCAAGTTTTTGGCAACATTTTTGAGTGAATTGCCAAAAGTCAGATTTTTGCTGAAATGGTGACCCCGGGGCTTAGGAATTTTTTCAAAAAAATATTTTCTGCCTGTTAAGTTTTTGAGGGCTGATTTCTTGTCCTGTGATAAAAAGCCTTTTGTTTTCATCGCCAAACCTTTCAGGGGAGCATTTTCAAGCTTTTGGCAACATTTTTGAGTGAATTGCCAAAAGTCTGGTTTTTGCTGAAATTGTGACCCCCCGGGGCTTAGGGATTTCTTCAAAAAAATATTTTCTGCCGGTTAAGTTTTTGAGGGCTGATTTCTTGTCGTGTGATAAAAAGCCTTCTGTTTCGAGTGCCAAACCTTTCAGGAGAGCATTTTCAAGCTTTTGGCACCATTTTTGAATGAATTGCCAAAAGTCAGATTTTTGCTGAAATTGTGACCCCGGGAGTTAGGGATTTTTTCAAAAAAATATTTTCTGCCGGTTAAGTTTTTGAGGGCTGATTTCTTGTCGTGTGATAAAAAGCCTTCTGTTTCGAGTGCCAAAGCTTTCAGGGGAGCATTATCAAGCTTTTGGCACCATTTTTGAGTGAATTGCCAAAAGTCAGATTTTTGCTGAAATATTTTCTGCCGGTTAAGTTTTTGAGGGCTGATTTCTTGTCCTGTGATGAAAAGCCTTCTGTTTCAAGTGCCAAACCTTTCAGGAGAGCATTTTCAAGCTTTTGGCACCATTTTTGAGTGAATTGCCAAAAGTCAGATTTTTGCTGAAATTGTGACCCCGAAGCGTAGGGATTTTTTCAAAAAAATATTTTCTGCCGGTTAAGTTTTTGAGGGCTGATTTCTTGTCCTGTGATAAAAAGCCTTCTGTTTTCATCACCAAAGCTTTCAGGGGAGCATTAGCAACCAGTTGGCACCATTTTTGAGTGAACTGCCAAAAGTCAGATTTTTGCTGAAATTGCGACCCCGGGGCTTAGGGATTTTTTCAAAAAAATATTTTCTGCCGGTTAAGTTTTTGAAGGCTGATTTCTTGTCCTGTGATAAAAAGCCTTCTGTTTCGAGTGCCAAACCTTTCAGGAGAGCATTTTCAAGCTTTTGGTACCATTTTTGAGTGAATTGCCAAAAGTCAGATTTTTGCTGAAATTGTGACCCCGGGAGTTAGGGATTTTTTCAAAAAAATATTTTCTGCTGGTTAAGTTTTTGAGGGCTGATTTCTTGTCCTGTGATAAAAAGCCTTCTGTTTGGAGTGCCAAAGCTTTCAGGGGAGCATTTTCAAGCTTTTGGCACCATTTTTGAGTGAATTGCCAAAAGTCAGGTTTGTGCTGAAATTGTGACCCCGGGGGTTAGGGATTTCTTCCAAAAAATATTTTCTGCCGGTTAAGTTTTTGAGGGCTGATTTCTTGTCCTGTGATAAAAAGACTTCTGTTTCCATCGCCCAAGCTTTCAGGGGAGCATTTTCAAGCTGTTGGCACCATTTTTGAGTGTATTGCTAAAAGTCAGGTTTTTGCTGAAATTGTGACCCCGGGGCTTAGGGATTTTTTCAAAAAAATATCTTCTGGCTGTTAAGTTTTTGAGGGCTGATTTCTTGTCCTGTGATAAAAAGCCTTCTGTTTTCATCGCCAAAGCTTTCAGGGGAGCATTAGCAACCGGTTGGCACCATTTTTGAGTGAACTGCCAAAAGTCAGATTTTTGCTGAAATTGTGACCCCGGGGCTTAGGGATTTTTTCAAAAAAATATTTTCTGCCGGTTAAGTTTTTGAAGGCTGATTTCTTGTCCTGTGATAAAAAGCCTTCTGTTTCGAGTGCCAAACCTTTCAGGAGAGCATTTTCAAGCTTTTGGCACCATTTTTGAGTGAATTACCAAAAGTCAGATTTTTGCTGAAATTGTGACCCCGGGGCTTAGGGATTTTTTCAAAAAAATATTTTCTGCCGGTTAAGTTAATGAGGGCTTATTTCTTGTCCTGTGATAAAAAGCCTTCTGTTTCGAGTGCCAAACCTTTCAGGAGAGCATTTTCAAGTTTTTGGCAACATTTTTGAGTGAATTGCCAAAAGTCAGATTTTTGCTGAAATGGTGACCCCGGGGCTTAGGAATTTTTTCAAAAAAATATTTTCTGCCTGTTAAGTTTTTGAGGGCTGATTTCTTGTCCTGTGATAAAAAGCCTTTTGTTTTCATCGCCAAACCTTTCAGGGGAGCATTTTCAAGCTTTTGGCAACATTTTTGAGTGAATTGCCAAAAGTCTGGTTTTTGCTGAAATTGTGACCCCCCGGGGCTTAGGGATTTCTTCAAAAAAATATTTTCTGCCGGTTAAGTTTTTGAGGGCTGATTTCTTGTCGTGTGATAAAAAGCCTTCTGTTTCGAGTGCCAAACCTTTCAGGAGAGCATTTTCAAGCTTTTGGCACCATTTTTGAATGAATTGCCAAAAGTCAGATTTTTGCTGAAATTGTGACCCCGGGAGTTAGGGATTTTTTCAAAAAAATATTTTCTGCCGGTTAAGTTTTTGAGGGCTGATTTCTTGTCGTGTGATAAAAAGCCTTCTGTTTCGAGTGCCAAAGCTTTCAGGGGAGCATTATCAAGCTTTTGGCACCATTTTTGAGTGAATTGCCAAAAGTCAGATTTTTGCTGAAATATTTTCTGCCGGTTAAGTTTTTGAGGGCTGATTTCTTGTCCTGTGATGAAAAGCCTTCTGTTTCAAGTGCCAAACCTTTCAGGAGAGCATTTTCAAGCTTTTGGCACCATTTTTGAGTGAATTGCCAAAAGTCAGATTTTTGCTGAAATTGTGACCCCGAAGCGTAGGGATTTTTTCAAAAAAATATTTTCTGCCGGTTAAGTTTTTGAGGGCTGATTTCTTGTCCTGTGATAAAAAGCCTTCTGTTTTCATCACCAAAGCTTTCAGGGGAGCATTAGCAACCAGTTGGCACCATTTTTGAGTGAACTGCCAAAAGTCAGATTTTTGCTGAAATTGCGACCCCGGGGCTTAGGGATTTTTTCAAAAAAATATTTTCTGCCGGTTAAGTTTTTGAAGGCTGATTTCTTGTCCTGTGATAAAGCGTGTTCTCCTTAACAGAGAGCACGTGTTGCGGTTGGGGGAAACAAGCCACCTGACTGTGATTAGGCAGATTTGTGTAAATCCAAGCCTTTTAAGGGGTTAAAATTGGGCTGCCGGGAAGTTTCGTGTGTGGTGAAATTGGGAGGGGTTAGAGGTTATAAATACATGGGGCCAGAGGTTGGACTTCCTCTTGGCCGTTTTTGCATCGGATCAAGGAGCTGTGCTGAGACGGTTGTACTCTGCCTTTCTACTTTCGATTTCTTTTGGGCCTATCTCAATTTACTAATCCATTTGTCCTTTCCCTTGTCTTAATTTGATTCCTCCATTCCCTTACCCTGTTCCCTCCCTATCCCTTCACTAAATTATATCCTTTACTAAAAGAAAGAAAGAAAGAAGGCAGTTTGCTATCAAGGCCAGAGGGTGGGTTCCCCCCCCCCGGCCCCCCGGGCCCTGCCTTCGGGCTTCGGGCTGCCTACCCGTAATTCGGGGAGCCCGCTGCCGGCTGCCCGCCGCCGTCAGGGCCCCGGCTTTAAATTATTTACCCCCCCCCTCCACGGCCGGTGGTCGCGCGGCGCTTGGGGGCGCGACGCTCGGGCCCCGCTGATCCTTGAGCCGCCCCCCCCACCCCCCTTCCTTGAAGGGCGCTATTTCTCCTTACCTTCCCGGCTTCCGAGTGCCTCTGAGGGACAACGGTTTTTTCCCTGGCCTCTCCCGGGGCCGCGTTAGAGCTCCTTTGGCCCTCTGAGGGGGTGGGGGCGCAGTTCGGGAGGTTGCCGTGCGGTTGGGCCGCTCGGTTCGAGCGGCGTGGGAAAGCGGGCGGCCTCCTTGTGAGGGCAGGCGGTTTCTCCGGTGGTGGCAGCGCTGCTGAGCCGGCGTGGCAGCGTTGGGGGGCCAGGCCTCCTTGTTTGCCGGGCCTCCCCTCCTTTCCTGCTGAGTAATTGCGGGGCCGCTTCCACGGGATCGGGAGCGGCGGCCTGCATTCGCGCCCACCATTTTGGTTCCTTCCAGAGGCGCATAAAGAACCGCGGGAAGAGAATTCCTCGCGGTTGCTGTTTTTCTGCTGACTGCCCCCCCCTGGTGGCCAAGAGGGTTTATTGCAGCTGGGTTTTATCTGCTGAAGCTCCACCTGGTGGCTCAGTGAAGCATTGCTCCTTCTCCTGTGTGGGTTGGGGGCTCTCTGGTGCCCTCTGCTGGCGGAAAAAAAAAAAAAAAAAAAAGCGCATCTTGTTTTGTTGTTCCTTTTATTCAGCAGTTTTGAAGTGAGCTGAATAAAGCAAGTAGGTGAATAATAAATAAATAAATAATAATAGATAGATAGATAGATAGATAGATAGATAGATAGTATAGACTGCCTGTACTATTAACGCTCTTATTGGACGGTTGTCCTATTGCATTTATTTTGTACGCCAGCAGTGACGCTTGGCGGCGGCGCACATTTATTCTCTGTTTGATTTCAAGTAGCAGGTATGGCTCCCAAGAAAGTCACTGCCCGCCCCAGCCTGGCTTCCGCTGCAAAACGGCCTATCAGAGGTCCATCGCAGGCCCTTCGTTCTCCCACTCCGAGGCAACCAGTGGGCCGGGTGCAGTCTCTGGTGGAAAGCATGGCTGGCAACCCGGTTGCTTTGTCTCGTTTCGCAGCCGAAATGGATGGTCTCCTTCAACAATGCTCTGCCCAGCCTTCCACGTCTGGGAGTCGTCCTCGTCCGGTAGCGGCGTCGTCTCCTGCGTCACCATCGTCTAGTGAAGATGAGAGAGAAGGCTCTTCATCTAGGGGTTTGCTGTCTGATGCCCAGCCTGCCCAGCCCCGCGACTTACCTGCTGTTCGCGGCCGTGCGCGAAGGCCACGCCGTTCCTCTGGGAGAGCCATGGGAAAGAAAAGCCCTGCGGCAGATTCCTCCCGCCGAAGTGGACGCACCCAACCTGCGGAGGAGGTGGCATCTGGTTCCGGCCTCTCACTTGTTGTTTCTCCTCCATCAGATCCAGGTATATCACACCTGAGCCCTGACTCTGAGTCTTCCATTGAGGATAGTTTACCAGTCCCTGCCAGGAAGTCTTCGGGTGGAAAGCGCCGCCGCAGGAGGTCTTCCCGGAAGCGTGCCAAGAGGAGGAGGGGCGAATCATCTTCCTCTTCTTCTGGTATGTCATCTTCTAGTTCAGATGATGAGACGGGAGCCTCACGGGAACTTTATTGGGGCTTTGGGGAATCGACGGGGCTGCCTCGGTGGGCTTGGGATCGGAGGGCCAACACCCACCGGGCAAGGTATGGAGCTGTGCAAGAGTGTAAAGATGGCGTTTTGGTACCTGACGTTAAAGTATCTACCAATTCCGCCAGGGACATAATCCCAGGTGCACATTTGTCGTCAAAACTGCGCTCTAGGATACTGAACGGTCGTTATGTAGACATTTTCAAACTGGCCCCTCCTTCGGAGGACCAGGAGAAAGGGAAATCGTCAAACAAACGCCAGGGTGTTTCCCCTTCTGATAGGACTTTCGAGATATGGCTTGACTGTTTCCAGGTCTTTGCTGGCGTGGTGGTAGCGGCTTACCCGCGGAGATCTCTTCATTTGATGGTTTACTTATCCATTGTTCGCTCCGCCTTTACCAACGCCGGTGAAAAAGCGGCGATAAAATATGATGAACACTTTAGGCGCCGCGCCGCCAGGATCCCCTCGGCTCGATGGGATCGTAAGGATCTCGATGTGTGGACCACCTATGTTGCTCCGCTCATCGATAAAAAGGTGCCAGAGCAACAGAAGCCGAAGAATCCGGCTTTTAGGTCCAGCCGTCGCTTACCTTGCTGGGAGTTTAATAAGGGCTCCTGTCAGCGTCAAGGGTGCAGGTACGCTCACATATGTGAGAAATGCAATGGCTCACATCCTGCCTCCTCCTGTTTTGGGTATCGGCGGCCCTTTCGTGGGGGAAAGGGGGGTTCTCAGCAACCCCCCAAGCAAAACACCTCTCTCCCTTCTGTATCAGGCACAGGGAAATGAGGCGTTGTCCTCCCTAGCTCATACCCCCGTTCGTTTGCCGGCACTACAACATTGGCTGCAATCTTATCCTGATAGGGACGCTGCCGGCTATTTGATTGATGGTTTTTCTGTTGGTTTTCGGATTCCGGTAGCCATGCCACCCGTGGCACGGAATCCTGCTAATCAAAAATCAGTTCGCGAGTTACCTGAGGTTGCCCGTAAAAAGATCGCAAAGGAGCTGGCCATGCATAGGATGGCTGGTCCTTTCGATGCCCCTCCTTTTCATAATTTGCATGTATCCCCATTGGGTATCGTGCCAAAGAAGGCCCCAGGTGAATTTCGTCTAATCCATAATTTGTCACATCCTAGGGGCACCTCAGTTAATGATGCTATACCTCCGGAGCGTTGCTCCGTGAAGTATGCATCACTTGATCAGGCGATCAAGATGATTCGGAAGTTTGGCCGCGCGGCCCTATTGGCGAAATGTGATATTGAATCGGCATTTCGCCTCCTCCCGATTCATCCGGATGATTTTTGGCTACTGGGTTTTCAGTTTGAGGGCAAATTCTATTTTGACAAGGCCATGCCTATGGGCTGTTCAATAGCGTGTGCTGCTTTTGAATCTTTTAGCACCTTTTTGGACTGGGCTCTTAAATTTAAAACAGGGCTGGGTGGAGTCACTCATTACCTGGATGATTTTTTATTGGCCTCAGCCCACGACACTGGCGATTGCTCGGTGTTGCTGCAAGCATTTGCTGACCTTACCCAGGAGCTGGGGGTCCCACTGGCAGCGGAAAAGACGGAGGGTCCGTCTACCCAGCTTACTTATTTGGGTATCCTGTTGGATACGGTTTCACAGACTTCTAGTTTACCACAGGACAAGCTAGTAGCCTTGAAGAAGGTCATAGAGGAACTGCTTCCTTTGAGGAAAGTTTCCTTGTTACAAATCCAATCCCTGTTAGGGCACTTGAATTTTGCGTGTAGAGTGGTGGCGCCTGGGCGCCCTTTCTGTTCACGCTTGGCGCGTCTCACTGTGGGGTTGAGAGCTCCTCACCATCGAGTGCGCCTCTCTAGTGAGGTGAGGTCGGATCTTTCCATGTGGTTGGAATTCCTGGAGGAATTCAATGGGGTTTCATTATGGCAGGACACGTTGAACCTGCGCAATGATTTTCAGGTCCATTCGGATGCTGCAGGTTCCCTGGGTTTTGGTCTTTACTGGAAAGGGCGATGGTGTGCTGAGCGTTGGCCTCCCGCTTGGCAGGGGGGAGAGATTTCACGGGACCTAACATTTCTCGAGTTTTTTCCCATCGCAGTGGCCGTGCATTTGTGGGTCGAGGAATTCAGGAACCGTCGTGTCTGCTTCTGGACCGATAACCAGGCGGTGGTGTCTGTGCTGGCAAAGCTGTCGTCACGTTCACCCAGGGTGTCCGCCTTATTAAGAGTTTTTGTATTGCATTGTTTGCGTTATAATATAGTGTTTTCTGCACGTTTTATTCCCGGGGTGACTAACGAAATTGCTGATGCTCTGTCCCGTTTTCAGATGGAGCGGTTCAGACTCCTGGTTCCAGAGGCTCGGATACGTCCGGAATATTTCCCGGATCATCTCTGGAACCTTGGCAGCAATTAGTTTTGCAGGGAGTAGCGGCATCTGTTTCCCCTTCTACTCTTAGATCCTACACAAAAGCCTGGTCCGACTTTTTGGCGTTCATGTGCCGGGCTGCCAGCGAGTTAAAAAGCGTCCCCCCCTCATCTGCGCAGGTGTTAAGTTATCTGGCGCATTTATTTCAGCTGGGGCGTGCTGCTAAGACTATTAGGATTCAGGCAGCTGCTATAGCATTTTTCTGCAAGACGTTTTTTGATAAAGACCCTTGTGCGAAGTTTGTCGTCCGCAAGGCTTTGGACGGCTGGGGTAGGCTTCGCCCTTCTCAGCCAGCCCCACGGCACCCAATTTCTTTTGACTTGCTGAGCAGGATGCGTAAGAGGCTGCGGGTGGTTTGTTGGTCAGGGTATGAGGCTCGCCTGTTTTCGGCTGCCTTCTCTATTGCCTTCTTTGGAGCGTTGAGAGTGGGTGAGCTCGTGTTGGAAGATCTCAAGGATGGTCGTTCCAGGGGCCTTTTGCTCCGGGATCTTCAGTTATTCCCTGCAGAGCTAATAATTACAGTGAGGAATTCAAAAACGGATCAGAAGGGTAGGGGTGCCGTCATTCGTCTCCCTGCTACGGGGGAGGCAGGCCCTTGCCCTGTAAAAGATGTTAGCAAGTACTTAGCAGTGCGTCCCCCAGGTGATGGGCCTTTGTTTAGACATGAAAATGGGCTGCCCCTAACAAGGCGCCAGTTTGCGCAGGTGATGCGAAAGGTGATTCTGGCTTGTGATGGCACGGCCTATGGTTATGCCCCTCATTCCTTCAGGATTGGGGCGGCAACGACAGCGGCTCATTGGGGTTTGTCGGCGGCTAGAATAAAGGATTTGGGCCGCTGGAAGTCGGATGCGTTTCGTGGTTATGTCCGCTGATAAGATGGGTTTCTCACATTGTTTATTTTGTTTACTTCAGGTCTAGTGGCTGTCCGCATCTGGATGGTGGGGCACAGCATCATCCATTGGGCGGGCGTCGCAGCACAGCAGTCCAGTTGGGGTCCAGGCCTTGGCTTCCCTCCACATGTGCAGCTGTCGTGGCTGGCCAGACGGGGAATGCGCTGGTCCGAATTCTTGCCGCGAATCCAGAGGCAATTGCTCCTGGAAGGGGAGCCCACGGCTATAGTGGTGCAGTTGGGTGAGAACGACCTGGTATCTACGGACTGTTTTTCACTGCGTGCTGCAATATTAAGTGACTTGGAAGTGCTGCGGGCATGGATGCCTACAGCAAAAATATTTTGGTCCAAGCTGCTGCGCCGCCGCATCTGGAGGGGCAGTCGTTGCCCGGCAGCTACGGAGAGGGCCAGAAAACGCATCAATTCTGCGGTAGCCAGAAAGATGTCCGAATTGGGTGGAGATGTGATTTCTCACCCAATGATTCAATTTCAGGCGGCATCCCTTTTTAGAGCCGATGGTGTGCACCTTTCTGCCTCAGGGAATGAGGTTTGGTTGGGTGCAGTGGTGGCCAAGCTTAGGGTTTGGCTGGGGTTGTGAGTGGTTTGGCGGTGAGCTGTGGGCTCTATGGCGGTTAGGCACTGGTTAAATGGTGCTTGGAGGGGTAAGTGCCTACCCCTCCAAATGAGCGAAGGGAATTCCGTTAAAGGAATCCAGGGGCTTGCCATTCTTTTCGTCCTTGTCCCTGGAATCGGACTTGGGCCGTGCAAGCCCCACTGGAACAAGAGGGTGAGAAGTGCGGGACTGAGACCCAGCTTCACTTGCTCACTCAATACTTGTTTCCCACACTGGATTCCGCTGGTGTCCGGAATGCCAGCTCTGTCCCTGAGGGCATGGACAGATAGTCAGAACCAGTGCCTAAGCAACCACTCACATTTTGTATTGAATAAAGTTGTGGCCGAAATTATGCCAAAAACCTAAACAAAAAATTGACGTGTGAAGTGTGAATTTTTGGGGGGTGGCAATTGTGGGACTCAACACGCAAAGCGTGTTCTCCTTAACAGAGAGCACGTGTTGCGGTTGGGGGAAACAAGCCACCTGACTGTGATTAGGCAGATTTGTGTAAATCCAAGCCTTTTAAGGGGTTAAAATTGGGCTGCCGGGAAGTTTCGTGTGTGGTGAAATTGGGAGGGGTTAGAGGTTATAAATACATGGGGCCAGAGGTTGGACTTCCTCTTGGCCGTTTTTGCATCGGATCACCCGCCCTCCCTCCCTTTAATAGGGTGGTTTTTTGTTTTGCTCGCTTGACCTTGCTATGCCTGTCATGGTGTCGTTCGCCTTGGTGCGGGGGCACGGTAGGAATTTTGCCATCTGGCTGATTGGCTGGTGCCATTTGGTTTTTGCCTACTGCGTAGCAAATCGTCACAACTTGTAAGGTTGGCGGTTAGGCACTGGTTAAATGGTGCTTGGAGGGGTAAGTGCCTACCCCTCCAAATGAGCGAAGGGAATTCCGTTAAAGGAATCCAGGGGCTTGCCATTCTTTTCGTCCTTGTCCCTGGAATCGGACTTGGGCCGTGCAAGCCCCACTGGAACAAGAGGGTGAGAAGTGCGGGACTGAGACCCAGCTTCACTTGCTCACTCAATACTTGTTTCCCACACTGGATTCCGCTGGTGTCCGGAATGCCAGCTCTGTCCCTGAGGGCATGGACAGATAGTCAGAACCAGTGCCTAAGCAACCACTCACATTTTGTATTGAATAAAGTTGTGGCCGAAATTATGCCAAAAACCTAAACAAAAAATTGACGTGTGAAGTGTGAATTTTTGGGGGGTGGCAATTGTGGGACTCAACACGCAAAAAGCCTTCTGTTTCGAGTGCCAAACCTTTCAGGAGAGCATTTTCAAGCTTTTGGTACCATTTTTGAGTGAATTGCCAAAAGTCAGATTTTTGCTGAAATTGTGACCCCGGGAGTTAGGGATTTTTTCAAAAAAATATTTTCTGCTGGTTAAGTTTTTGAGGGCTGATTTCTTGTCCTGTGATAAAAAGCCTTCTGTTTGGAGTGCCAAAGCTTTCAGGGGAGCATTTTCAAGCTTTTGGCACCATTTTTGAGTGAATTGCCAAAAGTCAGGTTTGTGCTGAAATTGTGACCCCGGGGGTTAGGGATTTCTTCCAAAAAATATTTTCTGCCGGTTAACTTTTTGAGGGCTGGTTTCTTGTTCTGTGATAAAAAGACTTCTGTTTCCATCGCCCAAGCTTTCAGGGGAGCATTTGCAACCGGTTGGCACCATTTTTGAGTGAATTGCCAAAAGTCAGGTTTTTGCTGAAATTGTGACCCCCCGGGGCTTAGGGATTTTTTCAAAAAAATATTTTCTGCCGGTTTAGTTTTTGAAGGCTGATTTCTTGTCCTGTGATAAAAAGCCTTCTGTTTCGAGTGCCAAACCTTTCAGGAGAGCATTTTCAAGCTTTTGGCACCATTTTTGAGTGAATTGCCAAAAGTCAGATTTTTGATGACATTGTGACCCCGACGCGTAGGGATTTTTTCAAAAAAATATTTTCTGGCGGTTAAGTTTTTGAGGGCTGATTTCTTGTCCTGTGATAAAAAGCCTTCTGTTTCGAGTGCCAAACCTTTCAGGAGAGCATTTTCAAGCTTTTGGCACCATTTTTGAGTGAATTGCCAAAAGTCAGATTTTTGCTGAAATTGTGACCCCAGGGGTTCGGGATTTCTTCAAAAAAATATTTTCTGCCGGTTAAGTTTTTGAGGGCTGATTTCTTGTCCTGTGATAAAAAGCCTTTTGTTTTCATCGCCAAAGCTTTCAGGGGAGCATTTGCAACCGGTTGGTACCATTTTTGAGTGAATTCCAAAAGTCAGGTTTTTGCTGAAATTGTGACCCCCCGGGGCTTAGAGATTTTTTCAAAAAAATATTTTCTGCCGGTTAAGTTTTTGAGGGCTGATTTCTTGTCCTGTGATAAAAAGCCTTCTGTTTCGAGTGCCAAACCTTTCAGGAGAGCATTTTCAAGCTTCTGGCAACATTTTTGAGTGAATTGCCAAAAGTCAGGTTTTTGCTGAAATTGTGACCCCCCGGGGCTTAGAGATTTTTTCAAAAAAATATTTTCTGCCGGTTAAGTTTTTGAGGGCTGATTTCTTGACCTGTGATAAAAAGCCTTTTGTTTTCATCGCTAAAGCTTTCAGGGGAGCATTAGCAACCGGTTGGCACCATTTTTCAGCGAACTGCCAAAAGTCAGATTTTTGCTGAAATTGTGACCCCGGGGCTTAGGAATTTTTTCAAAAAAGTCTTTTCCGCCGGTTAGGTTTTTGAGGGCTGATTTCTTGTCCTGTGATAAAAAGCCTTCTGTTTCCATTGCCAAAGCTTTCAGGGGAGCATTAGCAACCGGTTGGCACCATTTTTGAGTGAACTGCCAAAAGTCAGATTTTTGCTGAAATTGTGACCCCGGGGCTTAGGGATTTTTTCAAAAAAATATTTTCTGCCGGTTAAATTTTTGAAGGCTGATTTCTTGTCCTGTGATAAAAAGCTTTCTGTTTCGAGTGCCAAACCTTTCAGGAGAGCATTTTCAAGCTGTTGGCACCATTTTTGAGTGTATTGCTAAAAGTCAGGTTTTTGCTGAAATTGTGACCCCGGGGCTTAGGGATTTTTTCAAAAAAATATCTTCTGGCGGTTAAGTTTTTGAGGGCTGATTTCTTGTCCTATGATAAAAAGCCTTCTGTTTCGAGTGCCAAACCTTTCAGGAGAGCATTTTCAAGCTTTTGGCACCATTTTTGAGTGAACTGCCAAAAGTCAGATTTTTGCGGAAATATTTTCTGCCGGTTAAGTTTTTGAGGGCTGATTTCTTGTCCTGTGATAAAAAGCCTTCTGTTTCGAGTGCCAAAGCTTTCAGGGGAGCATTATCAAGCTTTTGGCACCATTTTTGAGTGAATTGCCAAAAGTCAGATTTTTGCTGAAATATTTTCTGCCGGTTAAGTTTTTGAGGGCTGATTTCTTGTCCTGTGATAAAAAGCCTTCTGTTTCAAGTGCCAAACCTTTCAGGAGAGCATTTTCAAGCTTTTGGTACCATTTTTGAGTGAATTGCCAAAAGTCAGATTTTTGCTGAAATTGTGACCCCGGGGGTTAGGGATTTCTTCAAAAAAATATTTTCTGCCGGTTAACTTTTTGAGGCCTGATTTCTTGTCCTGTGATAAAAAGCCTTCTGTTTTCATCGCCAAAGCTTTCAGGGGAGCATTAGCAACCGGTTGGCACCATTTTTGAGTGAACTGCCAAAAGTTAGATTTTTGCTGAAATTGTGACCCCGGGGCTTCGGGATTTTTTCAAAAAAATATTTTCTGCCGGTTATGTTTTTGAAGGCTGATTTCTTGTCCTGTGATAAAAAGCCTTCTGTTTCGAGTGCCAAACTTTCAGGAGAGCATTTTCAAGCATTTGGTACCATTTTTGAGTGAATTGGCAAAAGTCAGATTTTTGCTGAAATTGTGACCCCGGGGGTTAGGGATTTCTTCAAAAAAATATTTTCTGCCGGTTAACTTTTTGAGGCCTGATTTCTTGTCCTGTGATAAAAAGCCTTCTGTTTTCATCGCCAAAGCTTTCAGGGGAGCATTAGCAACCGGTTGGCACCATTTTTGAGTGAACTGCCAAAAGTTAGATTTTTGCTGAAATTGTGACCCCGGGGCTTCGGGATTTTTTCAAAAAAATATTTTCTGCCGGTTATGTTTTTGAAGGCTGATTTCTTGTCCTGTGATAAAAAGCCTTCTGTTTCGAGTGCCAAACTTTCAGGAGAGCATTTTCAAGCATTTGGTACCATTTTTGAGTGAATTGGCAAAAGTCAGATTTTTGCTGAAATTGTGACCCCGGGGGTTAGGGATTTCTTCAAAAAAATATTTTCTGCCGGTTAACTTTTTGAGGGCTGATTTCTTGTCCTGTGATAAAAAGCCATCTGTTTGGAGTGCCAAAGCTTTCAGGGGAGCATTTTCAAGCTTTTCGCACCATTTTTGAGTGAATTGCCAAAAGTCAGGTTTGTGCTGAAATTGTGACCCCGGGGCTTAGGGATTTCTTCCAAAAAATATTTTCTGCCGGTTAACTTTTTGAGGGCTGATTTCTTGTCCTGTGATAAAAAGCCTTCTGTTTCGAGTGCCAAACCTTTCAGGAGAGCATGAGCAACCGGTTGGCACCATTTTTGAATGAATTGCCAAAAGTCAGATTTTTGCTGAAATTGTGACCCCGGGAGTTAGGGATTTTTTCAAAAAAATATTTTCTGCCGGTTTAGTTTTTGAGGGCTGATTTCTTGTCCTGTGATAAAAAGCCTTCTGTTTCGAGTGCCAAGCCTTTCAGGAGAACAGTTTCAAGCATTTGGCACCATTTTTGAGTGAATTACCAAAAGTCAGATTTTTGCTGAAATTGTGACCCCGGGGGTTAGGGATTTTTTCAAAAAAATATTTTCTGCCGGTTAAGTTAATGAGGGCTTATTTCTTGTCCTGTGATAAAAAGCCTTCTGTTTCGAGTGCCAAACCGTTCAGGAGAGCATTTTCAAGCTTTTGGCAACATTTTTGAGTGAATTGCCAAAAGTCAGATTTTTGCTGAAATTGTGACCCCGGGGCTTAGGGATTTTTTCAAAAAAATATTTTCTGCCGGTTAAGTTTTTGAGGGCTGATTTCTTGTCCTGTGATAAAAAGCCTTTTGTTTTCATCGCCAAAGCTTTCAGGGGAGCATTAGCAACCGGTTGGCACCATTTTTCAGCGAACTGCCAAAAGTGAGATTTTTGCTGAAATTGTGACCCGGGGGCTTAGGAATTTTTTCAAAAAAGTCTTTTCCGCCGGTTAGGTTTTTGAGGGCTGATTTCTTGTCCTGTGATAAAAAGCCTTCTGTTTCCATTGCCAAAGCTTTCAGGGGAGCATTAGCAACCGGTTGGCACCATTTTTGAGTGAACTGCCAAAAGTCAGATTTTTGCTGAAATTGTGACCCCGGGGCTTAGGGATTTTTTCAAAAAAATATTTTCTGGCGGTTAAGTTTTTGAGGGCTGATTTCTTGTCCTATGATAAAAAGCCTTCTGTTTAGAGTGCCAAACCTTTCAGGAGAGCATTTTCAAGCTTTTGGCACCATTTTTGAGTGAATTGCCAAAAGTCAGATTTTTGCTGAAATTGTGACCCCGGGGCTTAGGGATTTTTTCAAAAAAATATTTTCTGCCGGTTAAGTATTTGAAGGCTGATTTCTTGTCCTGTGATAAAAAGCCTTCTGTTTCGAGTGCCAAACCTTTCAGGAGAGCATTTTCAAGCTTTTGGCACCATTTTTGAGTGAACTGCCAAAAGTCAGATTTTTGCTGAAATATTTTCTGCCGGTTAAGTTTTTGAGGGCTGATTTCTTGTCCTGTGATAAAAAGCCTTCTGTTTCGAGTGCCAAAGCTCTCAGGGGAGCATTATCAAGCTTTTGGCACCATTTTTGAGTGAATTGCCAAAAGTCAGATTTTTGCTGAAATATTTTCTGCCGGTTAAGTTTTTGAGGGCTCATTTCTTGTCCTGTGATAAAAAGCCTTCTGTTTCAAGTGCCAAACATTTCAGGAGAGCATTTTCAAGCTTTTGGTACCATTTTTGAGTGAATTGCCAAAAGTCAGATTTTTGCTGAAATTGTGACCCCGGGGGTTAGGGATTTCTTCAAAAAAATATTTTCTGCCGGTTAACTTTTTGAGGCCTGATTTCTTGTCCTGTGATAAAAAGCCTTTTGTTTTCATCGCCAAAGCTTTCAGGGGAGCATTAGCAACCGGTTGGCACCATTTTTCAGCGAACTGCCAAAAGTGAGATTTTTGCTGAAATTGTGACCCGGGGGCTTAGGAATTTTTTCAAAAAAGTCTTTTCCGCCGGTTAGGTTTTTGAGGGCTGATTTCTTGTCCTGTGATAAAAAGCCTTCTGTTTCCATTGCCAAAGCTTTCAGGGGAGCATTAGCAACCGGTTGGCACCATTTTTGAGTGAACTGCCAAAAGTCAGATTTTTGCTGAAATTGTGACCCCGGGGCTTAGGGATTTTTTCAAAAAAATATTTTCTGGCGGTTAAGTTTTTGAGGGCTGATTTCTTGTCCTATGATAAAAAGCCTTCTGTTTAGAGTGCCAAACCTTTCAGGAGAGCATTTTCAAGCTTTTGGCACCATTTTTGAGTGAATTGCCAAAAGTCAGATTTTTGCTGAAATTGTGACCCCGGGGCTTAGGGATTTTTTCAAAAAAATATTTTCTGCCGGTTAAGTATTTGAAGGCTGATTTCTTGTCCTGTGATAAAAAGCCTTCTGTTTCGAGTGCCAAACCTTTCAGGAGAGCATTTTCAAGCTTTTGGCACCATTTTTGAGTGAACTGCCAAAAGTCAGATTTTTGCTGAAATATTTTCTGCCGGTTAAGTTTTTGAGGGCTGATTTCTTGTCCTGTGATAAAAAGCCTTCTGTTTCGAGTGCCAAAGCTTTCAGGGGAGCATTATCAAGCTTTTGGCACCATTTTTGAGTGAATTTCCAAAAGTCAGATTTTTGCTGAAATATTTTCTGCCGGTTAAGTTTTTGAGGGCTCATTTCTTGTCCTGTGATAAAAAGCCTTCTGTTTCAAGTGCCAAACCTTTCAGGAGAGCATTTTCAAGCTTTTGGCACCATTTTTGAGTGAACTGCCAAAAGTCAGATTTTTGCTGAAATATTTTCTGCCGGTTAAGTTTTTGAGGGCTGATTTCTTGTCCTGTGATAAAAAGCCTTCTGTTTCGAGTGCCAAAGCTTTCAGGGGAGCATTATCAAGCTTTTGTCACCATTTTTGAGTGAATTTCCAAAAGTCAGATTTTTGCTGAAATATTTTCTGCCGGTTAAGTTTTTGAGGGCTCATTTCTTGTCCTGTGATAAAAAGCCTTCTGTTTCAAGTGCCAAACCTTTCAGGAGAGCATTTTCAAGCTTTTGGTACCATTTTTGAGTGAATTGCCAAAAGTCAGATTTTTGCTGAAATTGTGACCCCGGGGGTTAGGGATTTCTTCAAAAAAATATTTTCTGCCGGTTAACTTTTTGAGGCCTGATTTCTTGTCCTGTGATAAAAAGCCTTCTGTTTTCATCGCCAAAGCTTTCAGGGGAGCATTAGCAACCGGTTGGCACCATTTTTGAGTGAACTGCCAAAAGTCAGATTTTTGCTGAAATTGTGACCCCGGGGCTTAGGGATTTTTTCAAAAAAATATTTTCTGCCGGTTAAGTTTTTGAGGGCTCATTTCTTGTCCTGTGATAAAAAGCCTTCTGTTTCGAGTGCCAAACTTTCAGGAGAGCATTTTCATGCATTTGGTACCATTTTTGAGTGAATTGGCAAAAGTCAGATTTTTGCTGAAATTGTGACCCCGGGGGTTAGGGATTTCTTCTAAAAAATATTTTCTGCCGGTTAACTTTTTGAGGGCTGATTTCTTGTCCTGTGATAAAAAGCCATCTGTTTGGCGTGCCAAAGCTTTCAGGGGAGCATTTTCAAGCTTTTCGCACCATTTTTGAGTGAATTGCCAAAAGTCAGGTTTGTGCTGAAATTGTGACCCCCGGGGGTTAGGGATTTCTTCCAAAAAATATTTTCTGCCGGTTAACTTTTTGAGGGCTGATTTCTTGTCCTGTGATAAAAAGCCTTCTGTTTCGAGTGCCAAACCTTTCAGGAGAGCATGAGCAACCGGTTGGCACCATTTTTGAATGAATTGCCAAAAGTCAGATTTTTGCTGAAATTGTGACCCCGGGAGTTAGGGATTTTTTCAAAAAAATATTTTCTGCCGGTTAAGTTTTTGAGGGCTGATTTCTTGTCCTGTAATAAAAAGCCTTCTGTTTTCATCGTCAAAGCTTTCAGGGGAGCATGAGCAACCGGTTGGCACCATTTTTGAGTGAACTGCCAAAAGTCAGTTTTTTGCTGAAATTGTGACCCCGGGGGTTAGGGATTTTTTCAAAAAAATATTTTCTGCCGGTTAAGTTTTTGAGGGCTGATTTCTTGTCCTGTGATAAAAAGCCTTCTGTTTCAAGTGCCAAACCTTTCAGGAGAGCATTTTCAAGCTTTTGGCACCATTTTTGAGTGAATTGCCAAAAGTCAGATTTTTCCTGAAATTGTGACCCCGGGGGTTAGGGATTTCTTCAAAAAAATATTTTCTGCCGGTTAAGTTTTTGAGGGCTGATTTCTTTTCCTGTGATAAAAAGACTTCTGTTTCCATCGCCCAAGCTTTCAGGGGAGCATTTGCAACCGGTTGGTACCATTTTTGAGTGAATTGCCAAAAGTCAGGTTTTTGCTGAAATTGAGACCCCGGGGCTTAGGGATTATTTCAAAAAAATATTTTCTGGCGGTTAAGTTTTTGAGGGCAGATTTCTTGTCCTGTGATAAAAAGCCTTCTGTTTCGAGTGCCAAACCTTCCAGGAGAGCATTTTCAAGCTTTTGGCACCATTTTTGATTGAATTGCCAAAAGTCAGGTTTTTGCTGAAATTGTGACCCCGGGGCTTAGGGATTTTTTCAAAAAAATATTTTCGGGCGGTTAAGTTTTTGAGGGCAGATTTCTTGTCCTGTGATAAAAAGCCTTCTGTTTCGAGTGCCAAACCTTTCAGGAGAGCATTTTCAAGCTTTTGGCACCATTTTTGAGTGAATTGCCAAAAGTCAGATTTTTGCTGAAATTGTGACCCCGGGGCTTAGGGATTTTTTCAAAAAAATATTTTCTGCCGGTTAAGTATTTGAAGGCTGATTTCTTGTCCTGTGATAAAAAGCCTTCTGTTTCGAGTGCCAAACCTTTCAGGAGAGCATTTTCAAGCTTTTGGCACCATTTTTGAGTGAACTGCCAAAAGTCAGATTTTTGCTGAAATATTTTCTGCCGGTTACGTTTTTGAGGGCTGATTTCTTGTCCTGTGATAAAAAGCCTTCTGTTTCGAGTGCCAAAGCTTTCAGGGGAGCATTATCAAGCTTTTGGCACCATTTTTGAGTGAATTTCCAAAAGTCAGATTTTTGCTGAAATATTTTCTGCCGGTTAAGTTTTTGAGGGCTGATTTCTTGTCCTGTGATAAAAAGCCTTCTGTTTCAAGTGCCAAACCTTTCAGGAGAGCATTTTCAAGCTTTTGGTACCATTTTTGAGTGAATTGCCAAAAGTCAGATTTTTGCTGAAATTGTGACCCCGGGGGTTAGGGATTTCTTCAAAAAAATAATTTTCTGCCGGTTAACTTTTTGAGGCCTGATTTCTTGTCCTGTGATAAAAAGCCTTCTGTTTTCATCGCCAAAGCTTTCAGGGGAGCATTAGCAACCGGTTGGCACCATTTTTGAGTGAACTGCCAAAAGTTAGATTTTTGCTGAAATTGTGACCCCGGGGCTTCGGGATTTTTTCAAAAAAATATTTTCTGCCGGTTAAGTTTTTGAAGGCTGATTTCTTGTCCTGTGATAAAAAGCCTTCTGTTTCGAGTGCCAAACTTTCAGGAGAGCATTTTCAAGCATTTGGTACCATTTTTGAGTGAATTGGCAAAAGTCAGATTTTTGCTGAAATTGTGACCCCGGGGGTTAGGGATTTCTTCAAAAAAATATTTTCTGCCGGTTAACTTTTTGAGGGCTGATTTCTTGTCCTGTGATAAAAAGCCATCTGTTTGGAGTGCCAAAGCTTTCAGGGGAGCATTTTCAAGCTTTTCGCACCATTTTTGAGTGAATTGCCAAAAGTCAGGTTTGTGCTGAAATTGTGACCCCGGGGCTTAGGGATTTCTTCCAAAAAATATTTTCTGCCGGTTAACTTTTTGAGGGCTGATTTCTTGTCCTGTGATAAAAAGCCTTCTGTTTCGAGTGGCAAACCTTTCAGGAGAGCATGAGCAACCGGTTGGCACCAATTTTGAATGAATTGCCAAAAGTCAGATTTTTGCTGAAATTGTGACCCCGGGAGTTAGGGATTTTTTCAAAAAAATATTTTCTGCCGGTTTAGTTTTTGAGGGCTGATTTCTTGTCCTGTGATAAAAAGCCTTCTGTTTCGAGTCCCAAGCCTTTCAGGAGACCATTTTCAAGCTTTTGGCACCATTTTTGAGTGAATTACCAAAAGTCAGATTTTTGCTGAAATTGTGACCCCGGGGGTTAGGGATTTTTTCAAAAAAATATTTTCTGCCGGTTAAGTTAATGAGGGCTTATTTCTTGTCCTGTGATAAAAAGCCTTCTGTTTCGAGTGCCAAACCTTTCAGGAGAGCATTTTCAAGCTTTTGGCATCATTTTTGAGTGAATTGCCAAAAGTCAGATTTTTGCTGAAATTGTGACCCCGGGGCTCAGGGATTTTTTCAAAAAAATATTTTCTGCCGGTTAAGTTTTTGAGGGCTGATTTCTTGTCCTGTGATAAAAAGCCATCTGTTTGGAGTGCCAAAGCTTTCAGGGGAGCATTTTCAAGCTTTTCGCACCATTTTTGAGTGAATTGCCAAAAGTCAGGTTTGTGCTGAAATTGTGACCCCGGGGCTTAGGGATTTCTTCCAAAAAATATTTTCTGCCGGTTAACTTTTTGAGGGCTGATTTCTTGTCCTGTGATAAAAAGCCTTCTGTTTCGAGTGGCAAACCTTTCAGGAGAGCATGAGCAACCGGTTGGCACCATTTTTGAATGAATTGCCAAAAGTCAGATTTTTGCTGAAATTGTGACCCCGGGAGTTAGGGATTTTTTCAAAAAAATATTTTCTGCCGGTTTAGTTTTTGAGGGCTGATTTCTTGTCCTGTGATAAAAAGCCTTCTGTTTCGAGTCCCAAGCCTTTCAGGAGACCATTTTCAAGCTTTTGGCACCATTTTTGAGTGAATTACCAAAAGTCAGATTTTTGCTGAAATTGTGACCCCGGGGGTTAGGGATTTTTTCAAAAAAATATTTTCTGCCGGTTAAGTTAATGAGGGCTTATTTCTTGTCCTGTGATAAAAAGCCTTCTGTTTCGAGTGCCAAACCTTTCAGGAGAGCATTTTCAAGCTTTTGGCATCATTTTTGAGTGAATTGCCAAAAGTCAGATTTTTGCTGAAATTGTGACCCCGGGGCTCAGGGATTTTTTCAAAAAAATATTTTCTGCCGGTTAAGTTTTTGAGGGCTGATTTCTTGTCCTGTGATAAAAAGCCTTTTGTTTTCATCGCCAAAGCTTTCAGGGGAGCATTAGCAACCGGTTGGCACCATTTTTCAGCGAACTGCCAAAAGTGAGATTTTTGCTGAAATTGTCACCCGGGGGCTTAGGAATTTTTTCAAAAAAGTCTTTTCCGCCGGTTAGGTTTTTGAGGGCTGATTTCTTGTCCTGTGATAAAAAGCCTTCTGTTTCCATTGCCAAAGCTTTCAGGGGAGCATGAGCAACCGGTTGGCACCATTTTTGAGTGAACTGCCAAAAGTCAGATTTTTGCTGAAATTGTGACCCCGGGGGTTAGGGATTTTTTCAAAAAAATATTTTCTGCCGGTTAAGTTTTTGAGGGCTGATTTCTTGTCTTGTGATAAAAATCCTTCTGTTTCGAGTGCCAAAGCTTTCAGGGGAGCATTATCAAGCTTTTGGCACCATTTTTGAGTGAATTGCCAAAAGTCAGATTTTTGCTGAAATATTTTCTGCCGGTTAAGTTTTTGAGGGCTGATTTCTTGTCCTGTGATGAAAAGCCTTCTGTTTCAAGTGCCAAACCTTTCAGGAGAGCATTTTCAAGCTTTTGGCACCATTTTTGAGTGAATTGCCAAAAGTCAGATTTTTGCTGAAATTGTGACCCCGAAGCGTAGGGATTTTTTCAAAAAAATATTTTCTGCCGGTTAAGTTTTTGAGGGCTGATTTCTTGTCCTGTGATAAAAAGCCTTCTGTTTTCATCACCAAAGCTTTCAGGGGAGCATTAGCAACCAGTTGGCACCATTTTTGAGTGAACTGCCAAAAGTCAGATTTTTGCTGAAATTGTGACCCCGGGGCTTAGGGATTTTTTCAAAAAAATATTTTCTGCCGGTTAAGTTTTTGAAGGCTGATTTCTTGTCCTGTGATAAAAAGCCTTCTGTTTCGAGTGCCAAACCTTTCAGGAGAGCATTTTCAAGCTTTTGGTACCATTTTTGAGTGAATTGCCAAAAGTCAGATTTTTGCTGAAATTGTGACCCCGGGGGTTAGGGATTTTTTCAAAAAAATATTTTCTGCCGGTTAACTTTTTGAGGGCTGGTTTCTTGTTCTGTGATAAAAAGACTTCTGTTTCCATCGCCCAAGCTTTCAGGGGAGCATTAGCAACCGGTTGGCACCATTTTTGAGTGAACTGCCAAAAGTCAGTTTTTTGCTGAAATTGTGACCCCCCGGGGCTTAGGGATTTTTTCAAAAAAATATTTTCTGCCGGTTTAGTTTTTGAAGGCTGATTTCTTGTCCTGTGATAAAAAGCCTTCTGTTTCGAGTGCCAAACCTTTCAGGAGAGCATTCTCAAGCTTTTGGCACCATTTTTGAGTGAATTGCCAAAAGTCAGATTTTTGATGACATTGTGACCCCGAAGCGTAGGGATCTTTTAAAAAAAATATTTTCTGCCGGTTAAGTTTTTGAGGGCTGATTTCTTGTCCTGTGATAAAAAGCCTTCTGTTTTCATCGCCAAAGCTTTCAGGGGAGCATTAGCAACTGGTTGGCACCATTTTTGAGTGAATTGCCAAAAGTCAGATTTTTGCTGAAATTGTGACCCTGGGGCTTAGGGATTTTTTCAAAAAAATATTTTCTGCCGGTTAAGTTTTTGAAGGCTGATTTCTTGTCCTGTGATAAAAAGCCTTCTGTTTCGAGTGCCAAACCTTTCAGGAGAGCATTTTCAAGCTGTTGGCACCATTTTTGAGTGAATTGCCAAAAGTCAGGTTTCTGCTGAAATTGTGACCCCGGGGCTTAGGGATTTTTTCAAAAAAATATTTTCTGCCGGTTTAGTTTTCGAGGGCTTATTTCTTCTCCTGTGATAAAAAGCCTTCTGTTTCGAGTGCCAAACCTTTCAGGAGAGCATTTTCAAGCTTTTGGCAACATTTTTGAGTGAATTGCCAAAAGTCAGATATTTGCTGAAATGGTGACCCCGGGGGTTAGGGATTTTTTCAAAAAAATATTTTCTGGCGGTTATGTTTTTGAGGGCTGATTTCTTGTCCTGTGATAAAAAGCCTTCTGTTTAGAGTGCCAAACCTTTCAGGGGAGCATTTTCAAGCTTTTGGCAACATTTTTGAGTGAATTGCCAAAAGTCAGATTTTTGCTGAAATTCTGACCCCGGGGCTTAGGGATTTCTTCAAAAAAATATTTTCTGCCGGTTAAGTTTTTGAGGGCTGATTTCTTGTCCTGTGATAAAAAGCCTTCTGTTTCCATTGCCAAAGCTTTCAGGGGAGCATTTCCAACCGGTTGGCACCATTTTTGAGTGAATTGCCAAAAGTCAGATTTTTGCTGAAATTGTGACCCCGGGGCTTAGGGATTTTTTCAAAAAAAAAATTCTGCTGGTTAAGTTTTTGAAGGCTGATTTCTTGTCCGGTGATAAAAAGCCTTCTGTTTCGAGTGTCAAACCTTTCAGGAGAGCATTTTCAAGCTTTTGGTACCATTTTTGAGTGAATTGCCAAAAGTCAGATTTTTCCTGAAATTGTGACCCCGGGGGTTAGGGATTTCTTCAAAAAAATATTTTCTGCCGGTTAACTTTTTGAGGGCTGATTTCTTGTCCTGTGATAAAAAGCCATCTGTTTGGAGTGCCAAAGCTTTCAGGGGAGCATTTTCAAGCTTTTGGCACCATTTTTGAGTGATTTGCCAAAAGTCAGGTTTGTGCTGAAATTGTGACCCCGGGGCTTAGGAATTTTTTCAAAAAAATATTTTCTGGCGGTTAAGTTTTTGAGGGCTGATTTCTTGTCCTGTGATAAAAAGCCTTCTGTTTCGAGTGCCAAACCTTTCAGGAGAGCATTTTCAAGCTTTTGGCACCATTTTTGAATGATTTGCCAAAAGTCAGATTTTTGCTGAAATTGTGACCCCGGGAGTTAGGGATTTTTTCAAAAAAATATTTTCTGCCGGTTAAGTTTTTGAGGGCTGATTTCTTGTCCTGTGATAAAGAGCCTTTTGTTTTCATCGCCAAACCTTTCAGGGGAGGATTTTCAAGCTTTTGGCACCATTTTTGAGTGAATTGCCAAAAGTCAGGTTTGTGCTGAAATTGTGACCCCGGGGCTTAGGAATTTTTTCAAAAAAATATTTTCTGGCGGTTAAGTTTTTGAGGGCTGATTTCTTGTCCTGTGATAAAAAGCCTTCTGTTTCGAGTGCCAAACCTTTCAGGAGAGCATTTTCAAGCTTTTGGCACCATTTTTGAATGATTTGCCAAAAGTCAGATTTTTGCTGAAATTGTGACCCCGGGAGTTAGGGATTTTTTCAAAAAAATATTTTCTGCCAGTTAAGTTTTTGAGGGCTGATTTCTTGTCCTGTGATAAAAAGCCTTTTGTTTTCATCGCCAAACCTTTCAGGGGAGCATTTTCAAGCTTTTCGCACTATTTTTGAGTGAATTGCCAAAAGTCAGGTTTGTGCTGAAATTGTGACCCCGGGGCTTAGGGATTTTTTCAAAAAAATATTTTCTGCCGGTTAAGTTTTTGAGGGCTGATTTCTTGTCGTGTGATAAAAAGCCTTCTGTTTCGAGTGCCAAACCTTTCAGGAGAGCATTTTCAAGCTTTTGGCACCATTTTTGAATGAATTGCCAAAAGTCAGATTTTTGCTGAAATTGTGACCCCGGGAGTTAGGGATTTATTCAAAAAAATATTTTCTGCCGGTTAAGTTTTTGAGGGCTGATTTCTTGTCCTGTGATAAAAAGCCTTCTGTTTTCATCGTCAAAGCTTTCAGGGGAGCATGAGCAACCGGTTGGCACCATTTTTGAGTGAACTGCCAAAAGTCAGATTTTTGCTGAAATTGTGACGCCGGGGGTTAGGCATTTTTTCAAAAAAATATTTTCTGTCGGTTAAGTTTTTGAGGGCTGATTCTTGTCCTGTGATAAAAGCCTTCTGTTTTCATCACCAAAGCTTTCAGGGGAGCATTAGCAACCAGTTGGCACCATTTTTGAGTGAACTGCCAAAAGTCAGATTTTTGCTGAAATTGTGACCCCGGGGCTTAGGGATTTTTTCAAAAAAATATTTTCTGCCGGTTAAGTTTTTGAAGGCTGATTTCTTGTCCTGTGATAAAAAGCCTTCTGTTTCGAGTGCCAAACCTTTCAGGAGAGCATTTTCAAGCTGTTGGCACCATTTTTGAGTGAATTGCCAAAAGTCAGGTTTTTGCTGAAATTGTGACCCCGGGAGTTAGGGATTTTTTCAAAAAAATATTTTCTGCTGGTTAAGTTTTTGAGGGCTGATTTCTTGTCCTGTGATAAAAAGCCTTCTGTTTGGAGTGCCAAAGCTTTCAGGGGAGCATTTTCAAGCTTTTGGCACCATTTTTGAGTGAATTGCCAAAAGTCAGGTTTGTGCTGAAATTGTGACCCCGGGGGGTTAGGGATTTCTTCCAAAAAATATTTTCTGCCGGTTAACTTTTTGAGGGCTGGTTTCTTGTGCTGTGATAAAAAGACTTCTGTTTCCATCGCCCAAGCTTTCAGGGGAGCATTTGCAACCGGTTGGCACCATTTTTGAGTGAATTGCCAAAAGTCAGTTTTTTGCTGAAATTGTGACCCCCCGGGGCTTAGGGATTTTTTCAAAAAAATATTTTCTGCCGGTTTAGTTTTTGAAGGCTGATTTCTTGTCCTGTGATAAAAAGCCTTCTGTTTCGAGTGCCAAACCTTTCAGGAGAGCATTTTCAAGCTTTTGGCACCATTTTTGAGTGAATTGCCAAAAGTCAGATTTTTGCTGAAATGGTGACCCCGGGGGTTAGGGATTTTTCAAAAAAATATTTTCTGGCGGTTAAGTTTTTGAGGGCTGATTTCTTGTCCTGTGATAAAAAGCCTTCTGTTTAGAGTGCCAAACCTTTCAGGGGAGCATTTTCAAGCTTTTGGCAACATTTTTGAGTGAATTGCCAAAAGTCAGATTTTTGCTGAAATTGTGACCCCGGGGCTTAGGGATTTCTTCAAAAAAATATTTTCTGCCGGTTAAGTTTTTGAGGGCTGATTTCTTGTCCTGTGATAAAAAGCCTTCTGTTTCCATTGCCAAAGCTTTCAGGGGAGCATTTCCAACCGGTTGGCACCATTTTTGAGTGAATTGCCAAAAGTCAGATTTTTGCTGAAATTGTGACCCCGGGGCTTAGGGATTTTTTCAAAAAAAAAATTCTGCTGGTTAAGTTTTTGAAGGCTGATTTCTTGTCCTGTGATAAAAAGCCTTCTGTTTCGAGTGCCAAACCTTTCAGGAGAGCATTTTCAAGCTTTTGGTACCATTTTTGAGTGAATTGCCAAAAGTCAGATTTTTCCTGAAATTGTGACCCCGGGGGTTAGGGATTTCTTCAAAAAAATATTTTCTGCCGGTTAACTTTTTGAGGGCTGATTTCTTGTCCTGTGATAAAAAGCCATCTGTTTGGAGTGCCAAAGCTTTCAGGGGAGCATTTTCAAGCTTTTGGCACCATTTTTGAGTGATTTGCCAAAAGTCAGGTTTGTGCTGAAATTGTGACCCCGGGGCTTAGGAATTTTTTCAAAAAAATATTTTCTGGCGGTTAAGTTTTTGAGGGCTGATTTCTTGTCCTGTGATAAAAAGCCTTCTGTTTCGAGTGCCAAACCTTTCAGGAGAGCATTTTCAAGCTTTTGGCACCATTTTTGAATGATTTGCCAAAAGTCAGATTTTTGCTGAAATTGTGACCCCGGGAGTTAGGGATTTTTTCAAAAAAATATTTTCTGCCAGTTAAGTTTTTGAGGGCTGATTTCTTGTCCTGTGATAAAAAGCCTTTTGTTTTCATCGCCAAACCTTTCAGGGGAGCATTTTCAAGCTTTTCGCACCATTTTTGAGTGAATTGCCAAAAGTCAGGTTTGTGCTGAAATTGTGACCCCGGGGCTTAGGGATTTTTTCAAAAAAATATTTTCTGCCGGTTAAGTTTTTGAGGGCTGATTTCTTGTCGTGTGATAAAAAGCCTTCTGTTTCGAGTGCCAAACCTTTCAGGAGAGCATTTTCAAGCTTTTGGCACCATTTTTGAATGAATTGCCAAAAGTCAGATTTTTGCTGAAATTGTGACCCCGGGAGTTAGGGATTTATTCAAAAAAATATTTTCTGCCGGTTAAGTTTTTGAGGGCTGATTTCTTGTCCTGTGATAAAAAGCCTTCTGTTTTCATCGTCAAAGCTTTCAGGGGAGCATGAGCAACCGGTTGGCACCATTTTTGAGTGAACTGCCAAAAGTCAGATTTTTGCTGAAATTGTGACGCCGGGGGTTAGGCATTTTTTCAA
The DNA here is from genome assembly GCF_964188305.1 of Podarcis bocagei. NCBI lineage: Eukaryota > Metazoa > Chordata > Lepidosauria > Squamata > Lacertidae > Podarcis > Podarcis bocagei. Next base: position 951 of record NW_027669976.1, on the reverse strand, counting down.
AAAAATATTTTCTGTCGGTTAAGTTTTTGAGGGCTGATTTCTTCTCCTGTGATAAAAAGCCTTCTGTTTTCATCGTCAAAGCTTTCAGGGGAGCGTGAGCAACCGGTTGGCACCATTTTTGAGTGAACTGCCCAAAGTCAGATTTTTGCTGAAATTGTGACCCCGGGGGTTAGGGATTTTTTCAAAAAAATATTTTCTGCCGGTTAAGTTTTTGAGGGCTGATTTCTTGTCCTGTGATAAAAAGCCTTCTGTTTCGAGTGCCAAAGCTTTCAGGGGAGCATTATCAAGCTTTTGGCACCATTTTTGAGTGAATTGCCAAAAGTCAGATTTTGGCTGAAATATTTTCTGCCGGTTAAGTTTTTGAGGGCTGATTTCTTGTCCTGTGATAAAAAGCCTTCTGTTTCGAGTGCCAAACCTTTCAGGAGAGCATTTTCAAGCTTTTGGCACCATTTTTGAGTGAATTGCCAAAAGTCAGATTTTTGCTGAAATTGTGACCCCGGGAGTTAGGGATTTTTTCAAAAAAATATTTTCTGCTGGTTAAGTTTTTGAGGGCTGATTTCTTGTCCTGTGATAAAAAGCCTTCTGTTTTCATCGCCAAAGCTTTCAGGGGAGCATTAGCAACCAGTTGGCACCATTTTTGAGTGAACTGCCAAAAGTCAGATTTCTGCTGAAATTGTGACCCCGGGGCTTAGGGATTTTTTCAAAAAAAATATTTTCTGCCGGTTAAGTTTTTGAGGGCTGATTTCTTGTCCTGTGATAAAAAGCCTTCTGTTTTCATCGCCAAAGCTTTCAGGGGAGCATTAGCAACCAGTTGGCACCATTTTTGAGTGAACTGCCAAAAGTCAGATTTTTGCTGAAATTGTGACCCCGGGGCTTAGGGATTTTTTCAAAAAAATATTTTCTGCCGGTTAAGTTTTTGAAGGCTGATTTCTTGTCCTGTGATAAAAAGCC
>NW_027669977.1:0-28567 GCF_964188305.1 Podarcis bocagei | reverse complement strand
AGAATTCTGTTTCCATCGCCAAAGCTTTCAGGCGAGCATTTTCAAGCTTTTGGCAGCACTTTTCAGTGAATTGCCAAAAGTCAGATTTTTGCTGAAATTGTGACCCCGGGGCTAAGGGATTTTTTCAAAAATATATTTTCTGCCGGTTAAGTTTTTGAGGGCCGATTTCTTGTCCTGTGATAAAAAGACTTCTGTTTCGAGTGCCAAACCTTTCAGGAGAGCATTCTCAAGCTTTTGGCACCATTTTTGATTGAATTGCCAAAAGTCAGATTTTTGCTGCAATTGTGACCCCGGGGCTTAGGGATTTTTTCAAAAATATATTTTCTGCCGGTTAAGTTTTTGAGGGCTGATTTCTTGTCCTGTGATAAAAAGACTTCTGTTTCGAGTGCCAAACCTTTCAGGAGAGCATTCTCAAGCTTTTGGCACCATTTTTGAGTGAATTGCCAAAAGTCAGATTTTTGCTGAAATTGTGACCCCGGGGCTTAGGGATTTTTTCAAAAAAATATTTTCTGCCGGTTAAGTTTTTGAGGGCTGATTTCTTGTCCTGTGATAAAAAGACTTCTATTTCCATCGCCAAAGCTTTCAGGCGAGCATTTTCAAGCTTTTGGCACCACTTTTCACTGAATCGCCAAAAGTCAGATTTTTGCTGAAATTGTGACCCCGGGGCTTAGGGATTTTTTCAAAAATATATTTTCTGCCGGTTAAGTTTTTGAGGGCTGATTTCTTGTCCTGTGATAAAAAGACTTCTGTTTCGAGTGCCAAACCTTTCAGGAGAGCATTCTCAAGCTTTTGGCACCATTTTTGAGTGAATTGCTAAAAGTCAGATTTTTGCTGAAATTGTGACCCCGGGGCTTAGGGATTTTTTCAAAAAAATATTTTCTGCCGGTTAAGTTTTTGAGGGCTGATTTCTTGTCCTGTGATAAAAAGACTTCTATTTCCATCGCCAAAGCTTTCAGGAGAGCATTCTCAAGCTTTTGGCACCATTTTTGATTGAATTGCCAAAAGTCAGATTTTTGCTGCAATTGTGACCCCGGGGCTTAGGGATTTTTTCAAAAATATATTTTCTGCCGGTTAAGTTTTTGAGGGCTGATTTCTTGTCCTGTGATAAAAAGACTTCTGTTTCGTTTGCCAAACCTTTCAGGAGAGCATTCTCAAGGTTTTGGCACCATTTTTGAGTGAATTGCCAAAAGTCAGATTTTTGCTGAAATTGTGACCCCGGGGCTTAGGGATTTTTTCAAAAATATATTTTCTTTCGGTTAAGTTTTTGAGGGCTGATTTCTTGTCATGTGATAAAAAGCCTACTGTTTCGAGTGCCAAACCTTTCAGGAGAGCATTTTCAAGCTTTTGGCACCACTTTTGAGTGAATTGCTAAAAGTCAGATTTTTGCTGAAATTGTGACCCCAGGGCTTAGGGATTTTTTCAAAAATATATTTTCTGCCGGTTAAGTTTTTGAGGGCTGATTTCTTGTCCTGTGATAAAAAGACTTCTATTTCCATCGCCAAAGCTTTCAGGCGAGCATTTTCAAGCTTTTGGCACCACTTTTCAGTGAATTGCCAAAAGTCAGATTTTTGCTGAAATTGTGACCCCGGGGCTTAGAGATTTTTTCAAAAATATATTTTCTGCCGGTTAAGTTTTTGAGGGCTGATTTCTTGTCCTGTGATAAAAAGACTTCTGTTTCGAGTGCCAAACCTTTCAGGAGAGCATTCTCAAGCTTTTGGCACCATTTTTGAGTGAATTGCCAAAAGTCAGATTTTTGCTGAAATTGTGACCCCGGGGCTTAGGGATTTTTTCAAAAAAATATTTTCTGCCGGTTAAGTTTTTGAGGGCTGATTTCTTGTCCTGTGATAAAAAGACTTCTATTTCCATCGCCAAAGCTTTCAGGCGAGCATTTTCAAGCTTTTGGCACCACTTTTCAGTGAATTGCCAAAAGTCAGATTTTTGCTGAAATTGTGACCCCGGGGCTTAGGGATTTTTTCAAAAAAATATTTTCTGCCGGTTAAGTTTTTGAGGGCTGATTTCTTGTCCTGTGATAAAAAGAATTCTGTTTCCATCGCCAAAGCTTTCAGGCGAGCATTTTCAAGCTTTTGGCAGCACTTTTCAGTGAATTGCCAAAAGTCAGATTTTTGCTGAAATTGTGACCCCGGGGCTTAGGGATTTTTTGAAAAAAATATTTTCTGCCGGTTAAGTTTTTGAGGGCTGATTTCTTGTCCTGTGATAAAAAGCCTACTGTTTCGAGTGCCAAACCTTTCAGGAGAGCATTTTCAAGCTTTTGGCACCACTTTTGAGTGAATTGCCAAAAGTCAGATTTTTGCTGAAATTGTGACCCCGGGGCTTAGGGATTTTTTCAAAAATATATTTTCTGCCGGTTAAGTTTTTGAGGGCCGATTTCTTGTCCTGTGATAAAAAGACTTCTGTTTCGAGTGCCAAACCTTTCAGGAGAGCATTCTCAAGCTTTTGGCACCATTTTTGATTGAATTGCCAAAAGTCAGATTTTTGCTGAAATTGTGACCCCGGGGCTTAGGGATTTTTTCAAAAATATATTTTCTGCCGGTTAAGTTTTTGAGGGCTGATTTCTTGTCCTGTGATAAAAAGACTTCTGTTTCGAGTGCCAAACCTTTCAGGAGAGCATTCTCAAGCTTTTGGCACCATTTTTGAGTGAATTGCCAAAAGTCAGATTTTTGCTGAAATTGTGACCCCGGGACTTAGGGATTTTTTCAAAAAAATATTTTCTGCCGGTTTAGTTTTTGAGGGCTGATTTCTTGTCCTTTGATAAAAAGACTTCTATTTCCATCGCCAAAGCTTTCAGGCGAGCATTTTCAAGCTTTTGGCACCACTTTTCAGTGAATTGCCAAAAGTCAGATTTTTGCTGAAATTGTGACCCCGGGGCTTAGGGATTTTTTGAAAAAAATATTTTCTGCCGGTTAAGTTTTTGAGGGCTGATTTCTTGTCCTGTGATAAAAAGCCTACTGTTTCGAGTGCCAAACCTTTCAGGAGAGCATTTTCAAGCTTTTGGCACCACTTTTGAGTGAATTGCCGAAAGTCAGATTTTTGCTGAAATTGTGACCCCGGGGCTTAGGGATTTTTTCAAAAATATATTTTCTGCCGGTTAAGTTTTTGAGGGCCGATTTCTTGTCCTGTGATAAAAAGACTTCTGTTTCGAGTGCCAAACCTTTCAGGAGAGCATTCTCAAGCTTTTGGCACCATTTTTGATTGAATTGCCAAAAGTCAGATTTTTGCTGAAATTGTGACCCCGGGGCTTAGGGATTTTTTCAAAAATATATTTTCTGCCGGTTAAGTTTTTGAGGGCTGATTTCTTGTCCTGTGATAAAAAGACTTCTGTTTCGAGTGCCAAACCTTTCAGGAGAGCATTCTCAAGCTTTTGGCACCATTTTTGAGTGAATTGCCAAAAGTCAGATTTTTGCTGAAATTGTGACCCCGGGACTTAGGGATTTTTTCCAAAAAAAATTTCTGCCGGTTAAGTTTTTGAGGGCTGATTTCTTGTCCTGTGATAAAAAGACTTCTGTTTCGAGTGCCAAACCTTTCAGGAGAGCATTTTCAAGCTTTTGGCACCATTTTTGAGTGAATTGCCAAAAGTCAGATTTTTGCTGAAATTGTGACCCCGGGGCTTAGGGATTTTTTCAAAAAAATATTTTCTGCTGGTTAAGTTTTTGAGGGCCGATTTCTTGTCCTGTGATAAAAAGCCTACTGTTTCGAGTGCCAAACCTTTCAGGAGAGCATTTTCAAGCTTTTGGCACCACTTTTGAGTGAATTGCCAAAAGTCAGATTTTTGCTGAAATTGTGACCCCGGGGCTTAGGGATTTTTTCAAAAAAATATTTTCTGCCTGTTAAGTTTTTGAGGGCTGATTTCTTGTCCTGTGATAAAAAGCCTACTGTTTCGAGTGCCAAACCTTTCAGGAGAGCATTTTCAAGCTTTTGGCACCATTTTTGAGTGAATTGCCAAAAGTCAGATTTTTGCTGAAATTGTGACCCCGGGACTTAGGGATTTTTTCAAAAAAATATTTTCTGCCGGTTTAGTTTTTGAGGGCTGATTTCTTGTCCTTTGATAAAAAGACTTCTATTTCCATCGCCAAAGCTTTCAGGCGAGCATTTTCAAGCTTTTGGCACCACTTTTCAGTGAATTGCCAAAAGTCAGATTTTTGCTGAAATTGTGACCCCGGGGCTTAGGGATTTTTTGAAAAAAATATTTTCTGCCGGTTAAGTTTTTGAGGGCTGATTTCTTGTCCTGTGATAAAAAGCCTACTGTTTCGAGTGCCAAACCTTTCAGGAGAGCATTTTCAAGCTTTTGGCACCACTTTTGAGTGAATTGCCGAAAGTCAGATTTTTGCTGAAATTGTGACCCCGGGGCTTAGGGATTTTTTCAAAAATATATTTTCTGCCGGTTAAGTTTTTGAGGGCCGATTTCTTGTCCTGTGATAAAAAGACTTCTGTTTCGAGTGCCAAACCTTTCAGGAGAGCATTCTCAAGCTTTTGGCACCATTTTTGATTGAATTGCCAAAAGTCAGATTTTTGCTGAAATTGTGACCCCGGGGCTTAGGGATTTTTTCAAAAATATATTTTCTGCCGGTTAAGTTTTTGAGGGCTGATTTCTTGTCCTGTGATAAAAAGACTTCTGTTTCGAGTGCCAAACCTTTCAGGAGAGCATTCTCAAGCTTTTGGCACCATTTTTGAGTGAATTGCCAAAAGTCAGATTTTTGCTGAAATTGTGACCCCGGGACTTAGGGATTTTTTCCAAAAAAAATTTCTGCCGGTTAAGTTTTTGAGGGCTGATTTCTTGTCCTGTGATAAAAAGACTTCTGTTTCGAGTGCCAAACCTTTCAGGAGAGCATTTTCAAGCTTTTGGCACCATTTTTGAGTGAATTGCCAAAAGTCAGATTTTTGCTGAAATTGTGACCCCGGGGCTTAGGGATTTTTTCAAAAAAATATTTTCTGCTGGTTAAGTTTTTGAGGGCTGATTTCTTGTCCTGTGATAAAAAGCCTACTGTTTCGAGTGCCAAACCTTTCAGGAGAGCATTTTCAAGCTTTTGGCACCACTTTTGAGTGAATTGCCAAAAGTCAGATTTTTGCTGAAATTGTGACCCCGGGGCTTAGGGATTTTTTCAAAAAAATATTTTCTGCCTGTTAAGTTTTTGAGGGCTGATTTCTTGTCCTGTGATAAAAAGCCTACTCTTTCGAGTGCCAAACCTTTCAGGAGAGCATTTTCAAGCTTTTGGCACCACTTTTGAGTGAATTGCCAAAAGTCAGATTTTTGCTGAAATTGTGACCCCGGGGCTTAGGGATTTTTTCAAAAAAATATTTTCTGCCGGTTAAGTTTTTGAGGGCTGATTTCTTGTCCTGTGATAAAAAGACTTCTATTTCCATCGCCAAAGCTTTCAGGCGAGCATTTTCAAGCTTTTGGCACCACTTTTCAGTGAATTGCCAAAAGTCAGATTTTTGCTGAAATTGTGACCCCGGGGCTTAGGGATTTTTTCAAAAAAATATTTTCTGCCGGTTAAGTTTTTGAGGGCTGATTTCTTGTCCTGTGATAAAAAGAATTCTGTTTCCATCGCCAAACCTTTCAGGCGAGCATTTTCAAGCTTTTGGCAGCACTTTTCAGTGAATTGCCAAAAGTCAGATTTTTGCTGAAATTGTGACCCCGGGGCTTAGGGATTTTTTCAAAAATATATTTTCTGCCGGTTAAGTTTTTGAGGGCCGATTTCTTGTCCTGTGATAAAAAGACTTCTGTTTCGAGTGCCAAACCTTTCAGGAGAGCATTCTCAAGCTTTTGGCACCATTTTTGATTGAATTGCCAAAAGTCAGATTTTTGCTGAAATTGTGACCCCGGGGCTTAGGGATTTTTTCAAAAATATATTTTCTGCCGGTTAAGTTTTTGAGGGCTGATTTCTTGTCCTGTGATAAAAAGACTTCTGTTTCGAGTGCCAAACCTTTCAGGAGAGCATTCTCAAGCTTTTGGCACCATTTTTGAGTGAATTGCCAAAAGTCAGATTTTTGCTGAAATTGTGACCCCGGGACTTAGGGATTTTTTCAAAAAAATATTTTCTGCCGGTTTAGTTTTTGAGGGCTGATTTCTTGTCCTGTGATAAAAAGACTTCTGTTTCCATCGCCAAAGCTTTCAGGCGAGCATTTTCAAGCTTTTGGCACCACTTTTCAGTGAATTGCCAAAAGTCAGATTTTTGCTGAAATTGTGACCCCGGGGCTTAGGGATTTTTTCAAAAATATATTTTCTGCCGGTTAAGTTTTTGAGGGCTGATTTCTTGTCCAGTGATAAAAAGACTTCTGTTTTGAGTGCCAAACCTTTCAGGAGAGCATTCTCAAGCTTTTGGCACCATTTTTGAGTGAATTGCCAAAAGTCAGATTTTTGCTGAAATTGTGACCCTGGGGCTTAGGGATTTTTTCAAAAAAATATTTACTGCCGGTTAAGTTTTTGAGGGCTGATTTCTTGTCCTGTGATAAAAAGCCTACTGTTTCGAGTGCCAAACCTTTCAGGAGAGCATTTTCAAGCTTTTGGCACCACTTTTGAGTGAATTGCCAAAAGTCAGATTTTTGCTGAAATTGTGACCCCGGGGCTTAGGGATTTTTTCAAAAATATATTTTCTGCCGGTTAAGTTTTTGAGGGCCGATTTCTTGTCCTGTGATAAAAAGACTTCTGTTTCGAGTGCCAAACCTTTCAGGAGAGCATTCTCAAGCTTTTGGCACCATTTTTGAGTGAATTGCCAAAAGTCAGATTTTTGCTGAAATTGTGACCCCGGGGCTTAGGGATTTTTTCAAAAAAGTATTTTCTGCCGGTTAAGTTTTTGAGGGCTGATTTCTTGTCCTGTGATAAAAAGACTTCTGTTTCGAGTGCCAAACCTTTCAGGAGAGCATTCTCAAGCTTTTGGCACCATTTTTGAGTGAATTGCCAAAAGTCAGATTTTTGCTGAAATTGTGACCCCGGGGCTTAGGGATTTTTTCAAAAAAATATTTTCTGCCGGTTAAGTTTTTGAGGGCTGATTTCTTGTCCTGTGATAAAAAGCCTACTGTTTCGAGTGCCAAACCTTTCAGGAGAGCATTTTCAAGCTTTTGGCACCACTTTTGAGTGAATTGCCAAAAGTCAGATTTTTGCTGAAATTGTGACCCCGGGGCTTAGGGATTTTTTCAAAAAAATATTTGCTGCCTGTTAAGTTTTTGAGGGCTGATTTCTTGTCCTGTGATAAAAAGCCTACTGTTTCGAGTGCCAAACCTTTCAGGAGAACATTTTCAAGCTTTTGGCACCACTTTTGAGTGAATTGCCAAAAGTCAAATTTTTTTCTGAAATTGTGACCCCGGGGCTTAGGGATTTTTTCAAAAAAATATTTTCTGACGGTTAAGTTTTTGAGGGCTGATTTCTTGTCCTGTGATAAAAAGACTTCTATTTCCATCGCCAAAGCTTTCAGGCGAGCATTTTCAAGCTTTTGGCACCACTTTTCAGTGAATTGCCAAAAGTCAGATTTTTGCTGAAATTGTGACCCCGGGGCTTAGGGATTTTTTCAAAAAAATATTTTCTGCCGGTTAAGTTTTTGAGGGCTGATTTCTTGTCCTGTGATGAAAAGACTTCTGTTTCGAGTGCCAAACCTTTCAGGAGAGCATTCTCAAGCTTTTGGCACCACTTTTCAGTGAATTGCCAAAAGTCAGATTTTTGCTGAAATTGTGACCCCGGGGCTTAGAGATTTTTTCAAAAAAATATTTTCTGCCGGTAAATTTTTTGAGGGCTGATTTCTTGTCCTGTGATAAAAAGACTTCTGTTTCAAGTGCCAAACCTTTCAGGAGAGCATTCTCAAGCTTTTGGCACCATTTTTGATTGAATTGCCAAACGTCAGATTTTTGCTGAAATTGTGACCCTGGGGCTTAGGGATTTTTTCAAAAAAATATTTTCTGCCGGTTAAGTTTTTGAGGGCTGATTTCGTGTCCTGTGATAAAAAGACTTCTGTTTTGAGTACCAAACCTTTCAGGAGAGCATTCTCAAGCTTTTGGCACCACTTTTGAGTGAATTGCCAAAAGTCAGATTTTTGCTGAAATTGTGACCCCGGGGCTTAGGGATTTTTTCAAAAAAATATTTTCTGCCGGTTAAGTTTTTGAGGGCTGATTTCTTGTCCTGTGATAAAAAGACTTCTGTTTCAAGTGCCAAACCTTTCAGGAGAGCATTCTCAAGCTTTTGGCACCATTTTTGATTGAATTGCCAAACGTCAGATTTTTGCTGAAATTGTGACCCTGGGGCTTAGGGATTTTTTCAAAAAAATATTTTCTGCCGGTTAAGTTTTTGAGGGCTGATTTCGTGTCCTGTGATAAAAAGACTTCTGTTTTGAGTACCAAACCTTTCAGGAGAGCATTCTCAAGCTTTTGGCACCATTTTTGAGTGAATTGCCAAAAGTCAGATTTTTGCTGAAATTGTGACCCCGGGACTTAGGGATTTTTTCAAAAAAATATTTTCTGCCGGTTTAGTTTTTGAGGGCTGATTTCTTGTCCTGTGATAAAAAGACTTCTGTTTCCATCGCCAAAGCTTTCAGGCGAGCATTTTCAAGCTTTTGGCACCACTTTTCAGTGAATTGCCAAAAGTCAGATTTTTGCTGAAATTGTGACCCCGGGGCTTAGGGATTTTTTCAAAAATATATTTTCTGCCGGTTAAGTTTTTGAGGGCTGATTTCTTGTCCTGTGATAAAAAGACTTCTGTTTTGAGTGCCAAACCTTTCAGGAGAGCATTCTCAAGCTTTTGGCACCATTTTTGAGTGAATTGCCAAAAGTCAGATTTTTGCTGAAATTGTGACCCTGGGGCTTAGGGATTTTTTCAAAAAAATATTTACTGCCGGTTAAGTTTTTGAGGGCTGATTTCTTGTCCTGTGATAAAAAGCCTACTGTTTCGAGTGCCAAACCTTTCAGGAGAGCATTTTCAAGCTTTTGGCACCACTTTTGAGTGAATTGCCAAAAGTCAGATTTTTGCTGAAATTGTGACCCCGGGGCTTAGGGATTTTTTCAAAAATATATTTTCTGCCGGTTAAGTTTTTGAGGGCCGATTTCTTGTCCTGTGATAAAAAGACTTCTGTTTCGAGTGCCAAACCTTTCAGGAGAGCATTCTCAAGCTTTTGGCACCATTTTTGAGTGAATTGCCAAAAGTCAGATTTTTGCTGAAATTGTGACCCCGGGGCTTAGGGATTTTTTCAAAAAAGTATTTTCTGCCGGTTAAGTTTTTGAGGGCTGATTTCTTGTCCTGTGATAAAAAGACTTCTGTTTCGAGTGCCAAACCTTTCAGGAGAGCATTCTCAAGCTTTTGGCACCATTTTTTGAGTGAATTGCCAAAAGTCAGATTTTTGCTGAAATTGTGACCCCGGGGCTTAGGGATTTTTTCAAAAAAATATTTTCTGCCGGTTAAGTTTTTGAGGGCTGATTTCTTGTCCTGTGATAAAAAGCCTACTGTTTCGAGTGCCAAACCTTTCAGGAGAGCATTTTCAAGCTTTTGGCACCACTTTTGAGTGAATTGCCAAAAGTCAGATTTTTGCTGAAATTGTGACCCCGGGGCTTAGGGATTTTTTCAAAAAAATATTTGCTGCCTGTTAAGTTTTTGAGGGCTGATTTCTTGTCCTGTGATAAAAAGCCTACTGTTTCGAGTGCCAAACCTTTCAGGAGAACATTTTCAAGCTTTTGGCACCACTTTTGAGTGAATTGCCAAAAGTCAAATTTTTTTCTGAAATTGTGACCCCGGGGCTTAGGGATTTTTTCAAAAAAATATTTTCTGACGGTTAAGTTTTTGAGGGCTGATTTCTTGTCCTGTGATAAAAAGACTTCTATTTCCATCGCCAAAGCTTTCAGGCGAGCATTTTCAAGCTTTTGGCACCACTTTTCAGTGAATTGCCAAAAGTCAGATTTTTGCTGAAATTGTGACCCCGGGGCTTAGGGATTTTTTCAAAAAAATATTTTCTGCCGGTTAAGTTTTTGAGGGCTGATTTCTTGTCCTGTGATGAAAAGACTTCTGTTTCGAGTGCCAAACCTTTCAGGAGAGCATTCTCAAGCTTTTGGCACCACTTTTCAGTGAATTGCCAAAAGTCAGATTTTTGCTGAAATTGTGACCCCGGGGCTTAGAGATTTTTTCAAAAAAATATTTTCTGCCGGTAAATTTTTTGAGGGCTGATTTCTTGTCCTGTGATAAAAAGACTTCTGTTTCAAGTGCCAAACCTTTCAGGAGAGCATTCTCAAGCTTTTGGCACCATTTTTGATTGAATTGCCAAACGTCAGATTTTTGCTGAAATTGTGACCCTGGGGCTTAGGGATTTTTTCAAAAAAATATTTTCTGCCGGTTAAGTTTTTGAGGGCTGATTTCGTGTCCTGTGATAAAAAGACTTCTGTTTTGAGTACCAAACCTTTCAGGAGAGCATTCTCAAGCTTTTGGCACCACTTTTGAGTGAATTGCCAAAAGTCAGATTTTTGCTGAAATTGTGACCCCGGGGCTTAGGGATTTTTTCAAAAAAATATTTTCTGCCGGTTAAGTTTTTGAGGGCTGATTTCTTGTCCTGTGATAAAAAGACTTCTGTTTCGAGTACCAAACCTTTCAGGAGAGCATTCTCAAGCTTTTGGCACCATTTTTGAGTGAATTGCCAAAAGTCAGATTTTTGCTGAAATTGTGACCCCGGGGCTTAGGGATTTTTTCAAAAAAATATTTTCTGCCGGTTAAGTTTTTGAGGGCTGATTTCTTGTCCTGTGATAAAAAGCCTACTGTTTCGAGTGCCAAACCTTTCAGGAGAGCATTTTCAAGCTTTTGGCACCACTTTTGAGTGAATTGCCAAAAGTCAGATTTTTGCTGAAATTGTGACCCCGGGGCTTAGGGATTTTTTCAAAAATATATTTTCTGCCGGTTAAGTTTTTGAGGGCTGATTTCTTGTCCTGTGGTAAAAAGCCTTCTGTTTCGAGTGCCAAACCTTTCAGGAGAGCATTCTCAAGCTTTTGGCACCATTTTTGAGTGAATTGCCAAAAGTAAGATTTTTGCTGAAATTGTGACCCCGGGGCTTAGGGATTTTTTCAAAAAATATTTTCTGCCGGTTAAGTTTTTGAGGGCTGATTTCTTGTCCTGTGATAAAAAGACTTCTGTTTCGAGTGCCAAACCTTTCAGGAGAGCATTCTCAATCTTTTGGCACCATTTTTGAGTGAATTGCCAAAAGTCAGATTTTTGCTGAAATTGTGACCCCGGGGCTTAGGGATTTTTTCAAAAAAATATTTTATGCCGGTTAATTTTTTGAGGGCTGATTTCTTGTCCTGTGATAAAAAGACTTCTATTTCCATCGCCAAAGCTTTCAGGAGAGCATTTTCAAGCTTTTGGCACCATTTTTGATTGAATTGCCAAAAGTCAGATTTTTGCTGAAATTGTGACCCCGGGGCTTAGGGATTTTTTCAAAAATATATTTTCTGCCGGTTAAGTTTTTGAGGGCTGATTTCTTGTCCTGTGATAAAAAGACTTCTAATTCCATCGCCAAAGCTTTCAGGCGAGCATTTTCAAGCTTTTGGCACCACTTTTGAGTGAATTGCCAAAAGTCAGATTTTTGCTGAAATTGTGACCCCGGGGCTTAGGGATTTTTTCAAAAATATATTTTCTGCCGGTTAAGTTTTTGAGGGCTGATTTCTTGTCCTGTGATAAAAAGACTTCTGTTTCGAGTGCCAAACCTTTCAGGAGAGCATTTTCAAGCTTTTGGCACCACTTTTCAGTGAATTGCCAAAAGTCAGATTTTTGCTGAAATTGTGACCCCGGGGCTTAGAGATTTTTTCAAAAAAATATTTTCTGCCGGTTAATTTTTTGAGGGCTGATTTCTTGTCCTGTGATAAAAAGACTTCTGTTTCAAGTGCCAAACCTTTCAGGAGAGCATTCTCAAGCTTTTGGCACCATTTTTGATTGAATTGCCAAACGTCAGATTTTTGCTGAAATTGTGACCCTGGGGCTTAGGGATTTTTTCAAAAAAATATTTTCTGCCGGTTAAGTTTTTGAGGGCTGATTTCGTGTCCTGTGATAAAAAGACTTCTGTTTTGAGTACCAAACCTTTCAGGAGAGCATTCTCAAGCTTTTGGCACCACTTTTGAGTGAATTGCCAAAAGTCAGATTTTTGCTGAAATTGTGACCCCGGGGCTTAGGGATTTTTTCAAAAAAATATTTTCTGCCGGTTAAGTTTTTGAGGGCTGATTTCTTGTCCTGTGATAAAAAGACTTCTATTTCCATCGCCAAAGCTTTCAGGAGAGCATTTTCAAGCTTTTGGCACCATTTTTGATTGAATTGCCAAAAGTCAGATTTTTGCTGAAATCGTGACCCAGAGGCTTAGGGATTTTTTCAAAAAAATATTTTCTGCCGGTTAAGTTTTTGAGGGCTGATTTCTTGTCCTGTGATAAAAAGCCTACTGTTTCGAGTGCCAAACCTTTCAGGAGAGCATTTTCAAGCTTTTGGCACCACTTTTGAGTGAATTGCCAAAAGTCAGATTTTTGCTGAAATTGTGACCCCGGGGCTTAGGGATTTTTTCAAAAATATATTTTCTGCCGGTTAAGTTTTTGAGGGCTGATTTCTTGTCCTGTGATAAAAAGCCTTCTGTTTCGAGTGCCAAACCTTTCAGGAGAGCATTTTCAAGCTTTTGGCACCATTTTTGATTGAATAGCCAAAAGTCAGATTTTTGCTGAAATTGTGACCCCGGGGTTTAGGGATTTTTTCAAAAATATATTTTCTGCCGGTTAAGTTTTTGAGGGCTGATTTCTTGTCCTGTGATAAAAAGCCTGCTGTTTCGAGTGCCAAACCTTTCAGGAGAGCATTCTCAAACTTTTGGCACCATTTTTGAGTGAATTGCCAAAAGTCCGATTTTTGCTGAAATTGTGACCCTGGGGCTTAGGGATTTTTTCAAAAAAATATTTTACGCCGGTTAAGTTTTTGAGGGCTGATTTCTTGTCCTGTGATAAAAAGACTTCTGTTTCGAGTGCCAAACCTTTCAGGAGAGCATTTTCAAGCTTTTGGCACCACTTTTGAGTGAATTGCCAAAAGTCAGATTTTTGCTGAAATTGTGACCCCGGGGCTTAGGGATTTTTTCAAAAATATATTTTCTGCCGGTTAAGTTTTTGAGGGCTGATTTCTTGTCCTGTGATAAAAAGACTTCTGTTTCCAGTGCCAAACCTTTCAGGAGAGCATTTTCAAGCTTTTGGCACCACTTTTCAGTGAATTGCCAAAAGTAAGATTTTTGCTGAAATTGTGACCCCGGGGCTTAGAGATTTTTTCAAAAAAATATTTTCTGCCGGTTAATTTTTTGAGGGCTGATTTCTTGTCCTGTGATAAAAAGACTTCTGTTTCAAGTGCCAAACCTTTCAGGAGAGCATTCTCAAGCTTTTGGCACCATTTTTGATTGAATTGCCAAACGTCAGATTTTTGCTGAAATTGTGACCCTGGGGCTTAGGGATTTTTTCAAAAAAATATTTTCTGCCGGTTAAGTTTTTGAGGGCTGATTTCGTGTCCTGTGATAAAAAGACTTCTGTTTTGAGTACCAAACCTTTCAGGAGAGCATTCTCAAGCTTTTGGCACCACTTTTGAGTGAATTGCCAAAAGTCAGATTTTTGCTGAAATTGTGACCCCGGGGCTTAGGGATTTTTTCAAAAAAATATTTTCTGCCGGTTAAGTTTTTGAGGGCTGATTTCTTGTCCTGTGATAAAAAGACTTCTATTTCCATCGCCAAAGCTTTCAGGAGAGCATTTTCAAGCTTTTGGCACCATTTTTGATTGAATTGCCAAAAGTCAGATTTTTGCTGAAATCGTGACCCAGGGGCTTAGGGATTTTTTCAAAAAAATATTTTCTGCCGGTTAAGTTTTTGAGGGCTGATTTCTTGTCCTGTGATAAAAAGCCTACTGTTTCGAGTGCCAAACCTTTCAGGAGAGCATTTTCAAGCTTTTGGCACCACTTTTGAGTGAATTGCCAAAAGTCAGATTTTTGCTGAAATTGTGACCCCGGGGCTTAGGGATTTTTTCAAAAATATATTTTCTGCTGGTTAAGTTTTTGAGGGCTGATTTCTTGTCCTGTGATAAAAAGCCTTCTGTTTCGAGTGCCAAACCTTTCAGGAGAGCATTTTCAAGCTTTTGGCACCATTTTTGATTGAATTGCCAAACGTCAGATTTTTGCTGAAATTGTGACCCTGGGGCTTAGGGATTTTTTCAAAAAAATATTTTCTGCCGGTTAAGTTTTTGAGGGCTGATTTCGTGTCCTGTGATAAAAAGACTTCTGTTTTGAGTACCAAACCTTTCAGGAGAGCATTCTCAAGCTTTTGGCACCACTTTTGAGTGAATTGCCAAAAGTCAGATTTTTGCTGAAATTGTGACCCCGGGGCTTAGGGATTTTTTCAAAAAAATATTTTCTGCCGGTTAAGTTTTTGAGGGCTGATTTCTTGTCCTGTGATAAAAAGCCTACTGTTTCGAGTGCCAAACCTTTCAGGAGAGCATTTTCAAGCTTTTGGCACCACTTTTGAGTGAATTGCCAAAAGTCAGATTTTTGCTGAAATTGTGACCCCGGGGCTTAGGGATTTTTTCAAAAATATATTTTCTGCTG
This sequence comes from Podarcis bocagei, assembly GCF_964188305.1. NCBI lineage: Eukaryota > Metazoa > Chordata > Lepidosauria > Squamata > Lacertidae > Podarcis > Podarcis bocagei. The sequence continues at coordinate 13,992 of NW_027669977.1, read as the reverse complement.
GTTAAGTTTTTGAGGGCTGATTTCTTGTCCTGTGATAAAAAGCCTTCTGTTTCGAGTGCCAAACCTTTCAGGAGAGCATTTTCAAGCTTTTGGCACCATTTTTGATTGAATAGCCAAAAGTCAGATTTTTGCTGAAATTGTGACCCCGGGGTTTAGGGATTTTTTCAAAAATATATTTTCTGCCGGTTAAGTTTTTGTGGGCTGATTTCTTGTCCTGTGATAAAAAGCCTGCTGTTTCGAGTGCCAAACCTTTCAGGAGAGCATTCTCAAACTTTTGGCACCATTTTTGAGTGAATTGCCAAAAGTCAGATTTTTGCTGAAATTGTGACCCTGGGGCTTAGGGATTTTTTCAAAAAAATATTTTACGCCGGTTAAGTTTTTGAGGGCTGATTTCTTGTCCTGTGATAAAAAGACTTCTATTTCCATCGCCAAAGCTTTCAGGCGAGCATTTTCAAGCTTTTGGCACCACTTTTCAGTGAATTGCCAAAAGTCAGATTTTTGCTGAAATTGTGACCCCGGGGCTTAGGGATTTTTTCAAAAATATATTTTCTGCCGGTTAAGTTTTTGAGGGCTGATTTCTTGTCCTGTGATGAAAAGACTTCTGTTTCGAGTGCCAAACCTTTCAGGAGAGCATTCTCAAGCTTTTGGCACCATTTTTGAGTGAATTGCAAAAGTCAGATTTTTGCTGAAATTGTGACCCCGGGGCTTAGGAATTTTTTCAAAAAAATATTTTCTGCCGGTTAAGTTTTTGAGGGCTGATTTCTTGTCCTGTGATAAAAAGCCTGCTGTTTCGAGTGCCAAACCTTTCAGGAGAGCATTCTCAAGCTTTTGGCACCATTTTTGAGTGAATTGCCAAAAGTCAGATTTTTGCTGAAATTGTGACCCCGAGGCTTAGGGATTTTTTCAAAAAAATATTTTCTGCCGGTTAAGTTTTTGAGGGCTGATTTCTTGTCCTGTGACAAAAAGACTTCTGTTTCGAGTGCCAAACCTTTCAGGAGAGCATTTTCAAGCTTTTGGCACCACTTTTGAGTGAATTGCCAAAAGTCAGATTTTTGCTGAAATTGTGACCCCGGGGCTTAGGGATTTTTTCAAAAATATATCTTCTGCCGGTTAAGTTTTTGAGGGCTGATTTCTTGTCCTGTGATAAAAAGCCTGCTGTTTCGAGTGCCAAAACCTTTCAGGAGAGCATTCTCAAGCTTTTTGCACCATTTTTGAGTGAATTGCCAAAAGTCAGATTTTTGCTGAAATTGTGACCCCGGGGCTTAGGGATTTTTTCAAAAAAATATTTTCTGCCGGTTAAGTTTTTGAGGGCTGATTTCTTGTCCTGTGATAAAAAGCCTACTGTTTCGAGTGCCAAACCTTTCAGGAGAGCATTTTCAAGCTTTTGGCACCACTTTTCAGTGAATTGCCAAAAGTCAGATTTTTGCTGAAATTGTGACCCCGGGGCTTAGGGATTTTTTCAAAAAAATATTTTCTGCCGGTTAAGTTTTTGAGGGCTGATTTCTTGTCCTGTGATAAAAAGACTTCTATTTCCATCGCCAAAGCTTTCAGGAGAGCATTTTCAAGCTTTTGGCACCATTTTTGAGTGAATTGCCAAAAGTCAGATTTTTGCTGAAATTGTGACCCAGGGGCTTAGGGATTTTTTCAAAAAAATATTTTCTGCCGGTTAAGTTTTTGAGGGCTGATTTCTTGTCCTGTGATAAAAAGCCTACTGTTTCGAGTGCCAAACCTTTCAGGAGAGCATTTTCAAGCTTTTGGCACCACTTTTGAGTGAATTGCCAAAAGTCAGATTTTTGCTGAAATTGTGACCCAGGGGCTTAGGGATTTTTTCAAAAATATATTTTCTGCCGGTTAAGTTTTTGAGGGCTGATTTCTTATCCTGTGATAAAAAGACTTCTGTTTCGAGTGCCAAACCTTTAAGGAGAGCATTTTCAAGCTTTTGGCACCATTTTTCATTGAATTGCCAAAAGTCAGATTTTTGCTGAAATTGTGACCCCGGGGCTTAGGGATTTTTTCAAAAATATATTTTCTGCCGGTTAAGTTTTTGAGGGCTGATTTCTTGTCCTGTGATAAAAAGCCTGCTGTTTCGAGTGCCAAACCTTTCAGGAGAGCATTCTCAAACTTTTGGCACCATTTTTGAGTGAATTGCCAAAAGTCAGATTTTTGCTGAAATTGTGACCCCGGGGCTTAGGGATTTTTTCAAAAAAATATTTTATGCCGGTTAAGTTTTTGAGGGCTGATTTCTTGTCCTGTGATAAAAAGACTTCTATTTCCATCGCCAAAGCTTTCAGGCGAGCATTTTCAAGCTTTTGGCACCACTTTTCAGTGAATTGCCAAAAGTCAGATTTTTGCTGAAATTGTGACCCCGGGGCTTAGGGATTTTTTCAAAAATATATTTTCTGCCGGTTAAGTTTTTGAGGGCTGATTTCTTGTCCTGTGATGGAAAGACTTCTGTTTCGAGTGCCAAACCTTTCAGGAGAGCATTCTCAAGCTTTTGGCACCATTTTTGAGTGAATTGCCAAAAGTCAGATTTTTGCTGAAATTGTGACCCCGGGGGATTTTTTCAAAAAAATATTTTCTGCCGGTTAAGTTTTTGAGGGCTGATTTCTTGTCCTGTGATAAAAAGCCTGCTGTTTCGAGTGCCAAACCTTTCAGGAGAGCATTCTCAAGCTTTTGGCACCATTTTTGAGTGAATTGCCAAAAGTCAGATTTTTGCTGAAATTGTGACCCCGGGGCTTAGGGATTTTTTCAAAAATATATTTTCTGCCGGTTAAGTTTTTGAGGGCTGATTTCTTGTCCTGTGATAAAAAGACTTCTGTTTCGAGTGCCAAACCTTTCAGGAGAGCATTCTCAAGCTTTTGGCACCATTTTTGAGTGAATTGCCAAAAGTAAGATTTTTGCTGAAATTGTGACCCCGGGGCTTAGGGATTTTTTCAAAAAAATATTTTTTGCCGGGTAAGTTTTTGAGGGCTGATTTCTTGTCCTGTGATAAAAAGCCTACTGTTTCGAGTGCCAAACCTTTCAGGAGAGCATTCTCAAGCTTTTGGCACCACTTTTGAGTGAATTGCCAAAAGTCAGATTTTTGCTGAAATTGTGACCCCGGGGCTTAGGGATTTTTTCAAAAATATATTTTCTGCCGGTTAAGTTTTTGAGGGCTGATTTCTTGTCCTGTGATAAAAAGACTTCTGTTTCGAGTGCCAAACCTTTAAGGAGAGCATTTTCAAGCTTTTGGCACCATTTTTGATTGAATTGCCAAAAGTCAGATTTTTGCTGAAATTGTGACCCCGGGGCTTAGGGATTTTTTCAAAAATATATTTTCTGCCGGTTAAGTTTTTGAGGGCTGATTTCTTGTCCTGTGATAAAAAGCCTGCTGTTTCGAGTGCCAAACCTTTCAGGAGAGCATTCTCAAACTTTTGGCACCATTTTTGAGTGAATTGCCAAAAGTCAGATTTTTGCTGAAATTGTGACCCCGGGGCTTAGGGATTTTTTCAAAAAATATTTTAAGCCGGTTAAGTTTTTGAGGGCTGATTTCTTGTCCTGTGATAAAAAGACTTCTATTTCCATCGCCAAAGCTTTCAGGCGAGCATTTTCGACCTTTTGGCACCATTTCAGAGTGAATTGCCAAAAGTCAGATTTTTGCTGAAATTGTGACCCCGGGGCTTAGGGATTTTTTCAAAAATATATTTTCTGCCGGTTAAGTTTTTGAGGGCTGATTTCTTGTCCTGTGATGAAAAGACTTCTGTTTCGAGTGCCAAACCTTTCAGGAGAGCATTCTCAAGCTTTTGGCACCATTTTTGAGTGAATTGCCAAAAGTCAGATTTTTGCTGAAATTGTGACCCCGGGGGATTTTTTCAAAAAAATATTTTCTGCCGGTTAAGTTTTTGAGGGCTGATTTCTTGTCCTGTGATAAAAAGACTTCTGTTTCGAGTGCCAAACCTTTCAGGAGAGCATTCTCAAGCTTTTGGCACCATTTTTGAGTGAATTGCCAAAAGTAAGATTTTTGCTGAAATTGTGACCCCGGGGCTTAGGGATTTTTTCAAAAAAATATTTTTTGCCGGGTAAGTTTTTGAGGGCTGATTTCTTGTCCTGTGATAAAAAGCCTACTGTTTCGAGTGCCAAACCTTTCAGGAGAGCATTCTCAAGCTTTTGGCACCACTTTTGAGTGAATTGCCAAAAGTCAGATTTTTGCTGAAATTGTGACCCCGGGGCTTAGGGATTTTTTCAAAAATATATTTTCTGCCGGTTAAGTTTTTGAGGGCTGATTTCTTGTCCTGTGATAAAAAGACTTCTGTTTCGAGTGCCAAACCTTTAAGGAGAGCATTTTCAAGCTTTTGGCACCATTTTTGATTGAATTGCCAAAAGTCAGATTTTTGCTGAAATTGTGACCCCGGGGCTTAGGGATTTTTTCAAAAATATATTTTCTGCCGGTTAAGTTTTTGAGGGCTGATTTCTTGTCCTGTGATAAAAAGCCTGCTGTTTCGAGTGCCAAACCTTTCAGGAGAGCATTCTCAAACTTTTGGCACCATTTTTGAGTGAATTGCCAAAAGTCAGATTTTTGCTGAAATTGTGACCCCGGGGCTTAGGGATTTTTTCAAAAAAATATTTTAAGCCGGTTAAGTTTTTGAGGGCTGATTTCTTGTCCTGTGATAAAAAGACTTCTATTTCCATCGCCAAAGCTTTCAGGCGAGCATTTTCAAGCTTTTGGCACCACTTTTCAGTGAATTGCCAAAAGTCAGATTTTTGCTGAAATTGTGACCCCGGGGCTTAGGGATTTTTTCAAAAATATATTTTCTGCCGGTTAAGTTTTTGAGGGCTGATTTCTTGTCCTGTGATGAAAAGACTTCTGTTTCGAGTGCCAAACCTTTCAGGAGAGCATTCTCAAGCTTTTGGCACCATTTTTGAGTGAATTGCCAAAAGTCAGATTTTTGCTGAAATTGTGACCCCGGGGGATTTTTTCAAAAAAATATTTTCTGCCGGTTAAGTTTTTGAGGGCTGATTTCTTGTCCTGTGATAAAAAGCCTGCTGTTTCGAGTGCCAAACCTTTCAGGAGAGCATTCTCAAGCTTTTGGCACCATTTTTGAGTGAATTGCCAAAAGTCAGATTTTTGCTGAAATTGTGACCCCGGGGCTTAGGGATTTTTTCAAAAATATATTTTCTGCCGGTTAAGTTTTTGAGGGCTGATTTCTTGTCCTGTGATAAAAAGACTTCTGTTTCGAGTGCCAAACCTTTCAGGAGAGCATTCTCAAGCTTTTGGCACCATTTTTGAGTGAATTGCCAAAAGTAAGATTTTTGCTGAAATTGTGACCCCGGGGCTTAGGGATTTTTTCAAAAAAATATTTTTTGCCGGGTAAGTTTTTGAGGGCTGATTTCTTGTCCTGTGATAAAAAGACTTCTGTTTCGAGTGCCAAACCTTTCAGGAGAGCATTCTCAATCTTTTGGCACCATTTTTGAGTGAATTGCCAAAAGTCAGATTTTTGCTGAAATTGTGACCCCGGGGCTTAGGGATTTTTTCAAAAAAATATTTTATGCCGGTTAATTTTTTGAGGGCTGATTTCTTGTCCTGTGATAAAAAGACTTCTATTTCCATCGCCAAAGCTTTCAGGAGAGCATTTTCAAGCTTTTGGCACCATTTTTGATTGAATTGCCAAAAGTCAGATTTTTGCTGAAATTGTGACCCCGGGGCTTAGGGATTTTTTCAAAAATATATTTTCTGCCGGTTAAGTTTTTGAGGGCTGATTTCTTGTCCTGTGATAAAAAGACTTCTAATTCCATCGCCAAAGCTTTCAGGCGAGCATTTTCAAGCTTTTGGCACCACTTTTGAGTGAATTGCCAAAAGTCAGATTTTTGCTGAAATTGTGACCCCGGGGCTTAGAGATTTTTTCAAAAAAATATTTTCTGCCGGTTAATTTTTTGAGGGCTGATTTCTTGTCCTGTGATAAAAAGACTTCTGTTTCAAGTGCCAAACCTTTCAGGAGAGCATTCTCAAGCTTTTGGCACCATTTTTGATTGAATTGCCAAACGTCAGATTTTTGCTGAAATTGTGACCCTGGGGCTTAGGGATTTTTTCAAAAAAATATTTTCTGCCGGTTAAGTTTTTGAGGGCTGATTTCGTGTCCTGTGATAAAAAGACTTCTGTTTTGAGTACCAAACCTTTCAGGAGAGCATTCTCAAGCTTTTGGCACCACTTTTGAGTGAATTGCCAAAAGTCAGATTTTTGCTGAAATTGTGACCCCGGGGCTTAGGGATTTTTTCAAAAAAATATTTTCTGCCGGTTAAGTTTTTGAGGGCTGATTTCTTGTCCTGTGATTAAAAGACTTCTATTTCCATCGCCAAAGCTTTCAGGAGAGCATTTTCAAGCTTTTGGCACCATTTTTGATTGAATTGCCAAAAGTCAGATTTTTGCTGAAATTGTGACCCCGGGGCTTAGGGATTTTTTCAAAAATATATTTTCTGCCGGTTAAGTTTTTGAGGGCTGATTTCTTGTCCTGTGATAAAAAGCCTTCTGTTTCGAGTGCCAAACCTTTCAGGAGAGCATTTTCAAGCTTTTGGCACCATTTTTGATTGAATAGCCAAAAGTCAGATTTTTGCTGAAATTGTGACCCCGGGGTTTAGGGATTTTTTCAAAAATATATTTTCTGCCGGTTAAGTTTTTGAGGGCTGATTTCTTGTCCTGTGATAAAAAGCCTGCTGTTTCGAGTGCCAAACCTTTCAGGAGAGCATTCTCAAACTTTTGGCACCATTTTTGAGTGAATTGCCAAAAGTCAGATTTTTGCTGAAATTGTGACCCTGCGGCTTAGGGATTTTTTCAAAAAAATATTTTACGCCGGTTAAGTTTTTGAGGGCTGATTTCTTGTCCTGTGATAAAAAGACTTCTATTTCCATCGCCAAAGCTTTCAGGCGAGCATTTTCAAGCTTTTGGCACCACTTTTCAGTGAATTGCCAAAAGTCAGATTTTTGCTGAAATTGTGACCCCGGGGCTTAGGGATTTTTTCAAAAATATATTTTCTGCCGGTTAAGTTTTTGAGGGCTGATTTCTTGTCCTGTGATGAAAAGACTTCTGTTTCGAGTGCCAAACCTTTCAGGAGAGCATTCTCAAGCTTTTGGCACCATTTTTGAGTGAATTGCCAAAAGTCAGATTTTTGCTGAAATTGTGACCCCGGGGGATTTTTTCAAAAAAATATTTTCTGCCGGTTAAGTTTTTGAGGGCTGATTTCTTGTCCTGTGATAAAAAGCCTGCTGTTTCGAGTGCCAAACCTTTCAGGAGAGCATTCTCAAGCTTTTGGCACCATTTTTGAGTGAATTGCCAAAAGTCAGATTTTTGCTGAAATTGTGACCCCGGGGCTTAGGGATTTTTTCAAAAATATATTTTCTGCCGGTTAAGTTTTTGAGGGCTGATTTCTTGTCCTGTGATAAAAAGACTTCTGTTTCGAGTGCCAAACCTTTCAGGAGAGCATTCTCAAGCTTTTGGCACCATTTTTGAGTGAATTGCCAAAAGTAAGATTTTTGCTGAAATTGTGACCCCGGGGCTTAGGGATTTTTTCAAAAAAATATTTTTTGCCGGGTAAGTTTTTGAGGGCTGATTTCTTGTCCTGTGATAAAAAGCCTACTGTTTCGAGTGCCAAACCTTTCAGGAGAGCATTCTCAAGCTTTTGGCACCACTTTTGAGTGAATTGCCAAAAGTCAGATTTTTGCTGAAATTGTGACCCCGGGGCTTAGGGATTTTTTCAAAAATATATTTTCTGCCGGTTAAGTTTTTGAGGGCTGATTTCTTGTCCTGTGATAAAAAGACTTCTGTTTCGAGTGCCAAACCTTTAAGGAGAGCATTTTCAAGCTTTTGGCACCATTTTTGATTGAATTGCCAAAAGTCAGATTTTTGCTGAAATTGTGACCCCGGGGCTTAGGGATTTTTTCAAAAATATATTTTCTGCCGGTTAAGTTTTTGAGGGCTGATTTCTTGTCCTGTGATAAAAAGCCTGCTGTTTCGAGTGCCAAACCTTTCAGGAGAGCATTCTCAAACTTTTGGCACCATTTTTGAGTGAATTGCCAAAAGTCAGATTTTTGCTGAAATTGTGACCCCGGGGCTTAGGGATTTTTTCAAAAAAATATTTTAAGCCGGTTAAGTTTTTGAGGGCTGATTTCTTGTCCTGTGATAAAAAGACTTCTATTTCCATCGCCAAAGCTTTCAGGCGAGCATTTTCAAGCTTTTGGCACCACTTTTCAGTGAATTGCCAAAAGTCAGATTTTTGCTGAAATTGTGACCCCGGGGCTTAGGGATTTTTTCAAAAATATATTTTCTGCCGGTTAAGTTTTTGAGGGCTGATTTCTTGTCCTGTGATGAAAAGACTTCTGTTTCGAGTGCCAAACCTTTCAGGAGAGCATTCTCAAGCTTTTGGCACCATTTTTGAGTGAATTGCCAAAAGTCAGATTTTTGCTGAAATTGTGACCCCGGGGGATTTTTTCAAAAAAATATTTTCTGCCGGTTAAGTTTTTGAGGGCTGATTTCTTGTCCTGTGATAAAAAGCCTGCTGTTTCGAGTGCCAAAGCTTTCAGGAGAGCATTTTCAAGCTTTTGGCACCATTTTTGAGTGAATTGCCAAAAGTCAGATTTTTGCTGAAATTGTGACCCCGGGGCTTAGGGATTTTTTCAAAAATATATTTTCTGCCGGTTAAGTTTTTGAGGGCTGATTTCTTGTCCTGTGATAAAAAGACTTCTGTTTCGAGTGCCAAACCTTTCAGGAGAGCATTCTCAAGCTTTTGGCACCATTTTTGAGTGAATTGCCAAAAGTAAGATTTTTGCTGAAATTGTGACCCCGGGGCTTAGGGATTTTTTCAAAAAAATATTTTCTGCCGGTTAAGTTTTTGAGGGCTGATTTCTTGTCCTGTGATAAAAAGACTTCTGTTTCGAGTGCCAAACCTTTCAGGAGAGCATTCTCAAGCTTTTGGCACCATTTTTGAGTGAATTGCCAAAAGTCAGATTTTTGCTGAAATTGTGACCCCGGGGCTTAGGGATTTTTTCAAAAATATATTTTCTGCCGGTTAAGTTTTTGAGGGCTGATTTCTTGTCCTGTGATAAAAAGACTTCTGTTTCGAGTGCCAAACCTTTCAGGAGAGCATTCTCAAGCTTTTGGCACCACTTTTGAGTGAATTGCCAAAAGTCAGATTTTTGCTGAAATTGTGACCCCGGGGCTTAGGGATTTTTTCAAAAAAATATTTTCTGCCGGTTAAGTTTTTGAGGGCTGATTTCTTGTCCTGTGATAAAAAGACTTCTGTTTCGAGTGCCAAACCTTTCAGGAGAGCATTCTCAATCTTTTGGCACCATTTTTGAGTGAATTGCCAAAAGTCAGATTTTTGCTGAAATTGTGACCCCGGGGCTTAGGGATTTTTTCAAAAAAATATTTTCTGCCGGTTAAGTTTTTGAGGGCTGATTTCTTGTCCTGTGATAAAAAGACTTCTATTTCCATCGCCAAAGCTTTCAGGAGAGCATTTTCAAGCTTTTGGCACCATTTTTGATTGAATTGCCAAAAGTCAGATTTTTGCTGAAATCGTGACCCAGGGGCTTAGGGATTTTTTCAAAAAAATATTTTCTGCCGGTTAAGTTTTTGAGGGCTGATTTCTTGTCCTGTGATAAAAAGCCTACTGTTTCGAGTGCCAAACCTTTCAGGAGAGCATTTTCAAGCTTTTGGCACCACTTTTGAGTGAATTGCCAAAAGTCAGATTTTTGCTGAAATTGTGACCCCGGGGCTTAGGGATTTTTTCAAAAATATATTTTCTGCCGGTTAAGTTTTTGAGGGCTGATTTCTTGTCCTGTGATAAAAAGCCTTCTGTTTCGAGTGCCAAACCTTTCAGGAGAGCATTTTCAAGCTTTTGGCACCATTTTTGATTGAATAGCCAAAAGTCAGATTTTTGCTGAAATTGTGACCCCGGGGTTTAGGGATTTTTTCAAAAATATATTTTCTGCCGGTTAAGTTTTTGAGGGCTGATTTCTTGTCCTGTGATAAAAAGCCTGCTGTTTCGAGTGCCAAACCTTTCAGGAGAGCATTCTCAAACTTTTGGCACCATTTTTGAGTGAATTGCCAAAAGTCAGATTTTTGCTGAAATTGTGACCCTGGGGCTTAGGGATTTTTTCAAAAAAATATTTTACGCCGGTTAAGTTTTTGAGGGCTGATTTCTTGTCCTGTGATAAAAAGACTTCTATTTCCATCGCCAAAGCTTTCAGGCGAGCATTTTCAAGCTTTTGGCACCACTTTTCAGTGAATTGCCAAAAGTCAGATTTTTGCTGAAATTGTGACCCCGGGGCTTAGGGATTTTTTCAAAAATATATTTTCTGCCGGTTAAGTTTTTGAGGGCTGATTTCTTGTCCTGTGATGAAAAGACTTCTGTTTCGAGTGCCAAACCTTTCAGGAGAGCATTCTCAAGCTTTTGGCACCATTTTTGAGTGAATTGCCAAAAGTCAGATTTTTGCTGAAATTGTGACCCCGGGGCTTAGGAATTTTTTCAAAAAAATATTTTCTGCCGGTTAAGTTTTTGAGGGCTGATTTCTTGTCCTGTGATAAAAAGCCTGCTGTTTCGAGTGCCAAACCTTTCAGGAGAGCATTCTCAAGCTTTTGGCACCATTTTTGAGTGAATTGCCAAAAGTCAGATTTTTGCTGAAATTGTGACCCCGAGGCTTAGGGATTTTTTCAAAAAAATATTTTCTGCCGGTTAAGTTTTTGAGGGCTGATTTCTTGTCCTGTGATAAAAAGACTTCTGTTTCGAGTGCCAAACCTTTCAGGAGAGCATTTTCAAGCTTTTGGCACCACTTTTGAGTGAATTGCCAAAAGTCAGATTTTTGCTGAAATTGTGACCCCGGGGCTTAGGGATTTTTTCAAAAATATATTTTCTGCCGGTTAAGTTTTTGAAGGCTGATTTCTTGTCCTGTGATAAAAAGCCTGCTGTTTCGAGTGCCAAACCTTTCAGGAGAGCATTCTCAAGCTTTTTGCACCTTTTTTGAGTGAATTGCCAAAAGTCAGATTTTTGCTGAAATTGTGACCCCGGGGCTTAGGGATTTTTTCAAAAAAATATTTTCTGCCGGTTAAGTTTTTGAGGGCTGATTTCTTGTCCTGTGATAAAAAGCCTACTGTTTCGAGTGCCAAACCTTTCAGGAGAGCATTCTCAAGCTTTTGGCACCACTTTTGAGTGAATTGCCAAAAGTCAGATTTTTGCTGAAATTGTGACCCCGGGGCTTAGGGATTTTTTCAAAAAAATATTTTCTGCCGGTTAAGTTTTTGAGGGCTGATTTCTTGTCCTGTGATAAAAAGACTTCTATTTCCATCGCCAAAGCTTTCAGGAGAGCATTTTCAAGCTTTTGGCACGATTTTTGATTGAATTGCCAAAAGTCAGATTTTTGCTGAAATCGTGACCCAGGGGCTTAGGGATTTTTTCAAAAAAATATTTTCTGCCGTTTAAGTTTTTGAGGGCTGATTTCTTGTCCTGTGATAAAAAGCCTACTGTTTCGAGTGCCAAACCTTTCAGGAGAGCATTTTCAAGCTTTTGGCACCACTTTTGAGTGAATTGCCAAAAGTCAGATTTTTGCTGAAATTGTGACCCCGGGGCTTAGGGATATTTTCAAAAATATATTTTCTGCCGGTTAAGTTTTTGAGGGCTGATTTCTTGTCCTGTGATAAAAAGCCTTCTGTTTCGAGTGCCAAACCTTTCAGGAGAGCATTTTCAAGCTTTTGGCACCATTTTTGATTGAATAGCCAAAAGTCAGATTTTTGCTGAAATTGTGACCCCGGGGTTTATGGATTTTTTCAAAAATATATTTTCTGCCGGTTAAGTTTTTGAGGGCTGATTTCTTGTCCTGTGATAAAAAGCCTGCTGTTTCGAGTGCCAAACCTTTCAGGAGAGCATTCTCAAACTTTTGGCACCATTTTTGAGTGAATTGCCAAAAGTCAGATTTTTGCTGAAATTGTGACCCTGGGGCTTAGGGATTTTTTCAAAAAAATATTTTACGCCGGTTAAGTTTTTGAGGGCTGATTTCTTGTCCTGTGATAAAAAGACTTCTATTTCCATCGCCAAAGCTTTCAGACGAGCATTTTCAAGCTTTTGGCACCACTTTTCAGTGAATTGCCAAAAGTCAGATTTTTGCTGAAATTGTGACCCCGGGGCTTAGGGATTTTTTCAAAAATATATTTTCTGCCGGTTAAGTTTTTGAGGGCTGATTTCTTGTCCTGTGATGAAAAGACTTCTGTTTCGAGTGCCAAACCTTTCAGGAGAGCATTCTCAAGCTTTTGGCACCATTTTTGAGTGAATTGCCAAAAGTCAGATTTTTGCTGAAATTGTGACCCCGGGGCTTAGGAATTTTTTCAAAAAAATATTTTCTGCCGGTTAAGTTTTTGAGGGCTGATTTCTTGTCCTGTGATAAAAAGCCTGCTGTTTCGAGTGCCAAACCTTTCAGGAGAGCATTCTCAAGCTTTTGGCACCATTTTTGAGTGAATTGCCAAAAGTCAGATTTTTGCTGAAATTGTGACCCCGAGGCTTAGGGATTTTTTCAAAAAAATATTTTCTGCCGGTTAAGTTTTTGAGGGCTGATTTCTTGTCCTGTGATAAAAAGACTTCTGTTTCGAGTGCCAAACCTTTCAGGAGAGCATTTTCAAGCTTTTGGCACCACTTTTGAGTGAATTGCCAAAAGTCAGATTTTTGCTGAAATTGTGACCCCGGGGCTTAGGGATTTTTTCAAAAATATATTTTCTGCCGGTTAAGTTTTTGAGGGCTGATTTCTTGTCCTGTGATAAAAAGCCTGCTGTTTCGAGTGCCAAACCTTTCAGGAGAGCATTCTCAAGCTTTTTGCACCATTTTTGAGTGAATTGCCAAAAGTCAGATTTTTGCTGAAATTGTGACCCCGGGGCTTAGGGATTTTTTCAAAAAAATATTTTCTGCCGGTTAAGTTTTTGAGGGCTGATTTCTTGTCCTGTGATAAAAAGACTTCTATTTCCATCGCCAAAGCTTTCAGGAGAGCATTTTCAAGCTTTTGGCACCATTTTTGAGTGAATTGCCAAAAGTCAGATTTTTGCTGAAATTGTGACCCAGGGGCTTAGGGATTTTTTCAAAAAAATATTTTCTGCCGGTTAAGTTTTTGAGGGCTGATTTCTTGTCCTGTGATAAAAAGCCTACTGTTTCGAGTGCCAAACCTTTCAGGAGAGCATTTTCAAGCTTTTGGCACCACTTTTGAGTGAATTGCCAAAAGTCAGATTTTTGCTGAAATTGTGACCCCGGGGCTTAGGGATTTTTTCAAAAATATATTTTCTGCCGGTTAAGTTTTTGAGGGCTGATTTCTTGTCCTGTGATAAAAAGACTTCTGTTTCGAGTGCCAAACCTTTAAGGAGAGCATTTTCAAGCTTTTGGCACCATTTTTGATTGAATTGCCAAAAGTCAGATTTTTGCTGAAATTGTGACCCCGGGGCTTAGGGATTTTTTCAAAAATATATTTTCTGCCGGTTAAGTTTTTGAGGGCTGATTTCTTGTCCTGTGATAAAAAGCCTGCTGTTTCGAGTGCCAAACCTTTCAGGAGAGCATTCTCAAACTTTTGGCACCATTTTTGAGTGAATTGCCAAAAGTCAGATTTTTGCTGAAATTGTGACCCCGGGGCTTAGGGATTTTTTCAAAAAAATATTTTATGCCGGTTAAGTTTTTGAGGGCTGATTTCTTGTCCTGTGATAAAAAGACTTCTATTTCCATCGCCAAAGCTTTCAGGCGAGCATTTTCAAGCTTTTGGCACCACTTTTCAGTGAATTGCCAAAAGTCAGATTTTTGCTGAAATTGTGACCCCGGGGCTTAGGGATTTTTTCAAAAATATATTTTCTGCCGGTTAAGTTTTTGAGGGCTGATTTCTTGTCCTGTAATGAAAAGACTTCTGTTTCGAGTGCCAAACCTTTCAGGAGAGCATTCTCAAGCTTTTGGCACCATTTTTGAGTGAATTGCCAAAAGTCAGATTTTTGCTGAAATTGTGACCCCC
>NW_027669978.1:0-28668 GCF_964188305.1 Podarcis bocagei | reverse complement strand
AGGGATTTTTTCAAAAAAATATTTTCTGCCGGTTAAGTTTTTGAAGGCTGATTTCTTGTCCTGTGAGAAAAAGCCTTCTGTTTCGAGTGCCAAACCTTTCAGGAGAGCATTTTCAAGCTTTTGGCACCATTTTTGAGTGAATTGCCAAAAGTCAGATTTTTGCTGAAATTGTGACCCCGGGGCTTAGGGATTTTTTCAAAAAAATATTTTCTGCCGGTTAAGTTTTTGAGGGCTGATTTCTTGTCCTGTGATAAAAAGCCTTCTGTTTCGAGTGCCAAACCTTTCAGGAGAGCATTTTCAAGCTTTTGGCACCATTTTTGAGTGAATTGCCAAAAGTCAGATTTTTGCTGAAATTGTGACCCCGGGGCTTAGGGATTTTTTCAAAAAAATATTTTCTGCCGGTTAAGTTTTTGAGGGCTTATTTCTTGTCCTGTGAGAAAAAGCCTTCTGTTTCGAGTGCCAAACCTTTCAGGAGAGCATTTTCAAGCTTTTGGCACCATTTTTGAGTGAATTGCCAAAAGTCAGATTTTTGCTGAAATTGTGACCCCGGAGCTTAGGGATTTTTTCAAAAAACTATTTTCTGCCGGTTAAGTTTTTGAGGGCTGATTTCTTGTCCCGTGATAAAAAGCCTTCTTTTTTGAGTGCCAAACCTTTCAGGAGAGCATTTTCAAGCTTTTGGCACCATTTTTGAGTGAATTGCCAAAAGTCAGATTTTTGCTGAAATTGTGACCCCGGGGCTTAGGGATTTTTTCAAATAAATATTTTCTGCCGGTTAAGTTTTTGAGGGCTGATTTCGTGTCCTGTGATTAAAAGCCTTCTGTTTCGAGTGCCAAACCTTTCAGGAGAGCATTTTCAAGCTTTTGGCACCATTTTTGAGTGAATTGCCAAAAGTCAGATTTTTGCTGAAATTGTGACCCCGGGGCTTAGGGATTTTTTCAAAAAAATATTTTCTGCCGGTTAAGTTTTTTGGGCTGATTTCTTGTCCTGTGATAAAAAGCCTTCGGTTTTGAGTGCCAAACCTTTCAGGAGAGCATTTTCAAGCTTTTGGCACCATTTTTGAGTGAATTGCCAAAAGTCAGATTTTTGCTGAAATTGTGACCCCGGGGCTTAGGGATTTTTTCAAAAAAATATTTTCTGCCGGTTAAGTTTTTTGGGCTGATTTCTTGTCCTGTGATAAAAAGCCTTCGGTTTCGAGTGCCAAACCTTTCAGGAGAGCATTTTCAAGCTTTTGGCACCATTTTTGAGTGAATTGCCAAAAGTCAGATTTTTGCTGAAATTGTGACCCCGGGGCTTAGGGATTTTTTCAAAAAAATATTTTCTGCCGGTTAAGTTTTTGAGGGCTGATTTCTTGTCCTGTGATAAAAAGCCTTCTGTTTCGAGTGCCAAACCTTTCAGGAGAGCATTTTCAAGCTTTTGGCACCATTTTTGAGTGAATTGCCAAAAGTCAGATTTTTGCTGAAATTGTGACCCCGGGGCTTAGGGATTTTTTCAAAAAAATATTTTCTGCCGGTTAAGTTTTTGTGGGCTGATTTCTTGTCCTGTGATAAAAAGCCTTCGGTTTTGAGTGCCAAACCTTTCAGGAGAGCATTTTCAAGCTTTTGGCACCATTTTTGAGTGAATTGCCAAAAGTCAGATTTTTGCTGAAATTGTGACCCTGGGGCTTAGGGATTTTTTCAAAAAAATATTTTCTGCCGGTTAAGTTTTTTGGGTTGATTTCTTGTCCTGTGAGAAAAAGCCTTCTGTCTCGAGTGCCAAAACTTTCAGGAGAGCATTTTCAAGCTTTTGGCACCATTTTTGAGTGAATTTCCAAAAGTCAGATTTTTGCTGAAATTGTGACCCCGGGGCTTAGGGATTTTTTCAAAAAAATATTTTCTGCCGGTTAAGTTTTTGAGGGCTGATTTCTTGTCCTGTGATTAAAAGCCTTCTGTTTCGAGTGCCAAACCTTTCAGGAGAGCATTTTCAAGCTTTTGGCACCATTTTTGAGTGAATTGCCAAAAGTCAGATTTTTGCTGAAATTGTGACTCCGGGGCTTAGGGATTTTTTCAAAAAAATATTTTCTGCCGGTTAAGTTTTTTGGGCTGATTTCTTGTCCTGTGATAAAAAGCCTTCGGTTTTGAGTGCCAAACCTTTCAGGAGAGCATTTTCAAGCTTTTGGCACCATTTTTGAGTGAATTGCCAAAAGTCAGATTTTTGCTGAAATTGTGACCCCGGGGCTTAGGGATTTTTTCAAAAAATATTTTCTGCCGGTTAAGTTTTTTGGGCTGATTTCTTGTCCTGTGATAAAATGCCTTCGGTTTCGAGTGCCAAACCTTTCAGGAGAGCATTTTCAAGCTTTTGGCACCATTTTTGAGTGAATTGCCAAAAGTCAGATTTTTGCTGAAATTGTGACCCCGGGGCTTAGGGATTTTTTCAAAAAAATATTTTCTGCCGGTTAAGTTTTTGAAGGCTGATTTCTTGTCCTGTGAGAAAAAGCCTTCTGTTTCGAGTGCCAAACCTTTCAGGAGAGCATTTTCAAGCTTTTGGCACCATTTTTGAGTGAATTGCCAAAAGTCAGATTTTTGCTGAAATTGTGACCCCGGGGCTTAGGGATTTTTTCAAAAAAATATTTTCTGCCGGTTAAGTTTTTGAGGGCTGATTTCTTGTCCTGTGATAAAAAGCCTTCTGTTTCGAGTGCCAAACCTTTCAGGAGAGCATTTTCAAGCTTTTGGCACCATTTTTGAGTGAATTGCCAAAAGTCAGATTTTTGCTGAAATTGTGACCCCGGGGCTTAGGGATTTTTTCAAAAAAATATTTTCTGCCGGTTAAGTTTTTGAGGGCTTATTTCTTGTCCTGTGAGAAAAAGCCTTCTGTTTCGAGTGCCAAACCTTTCAGGAGAGCATTTTCAAGCTTTTGGCACCATTTTTGAGTGAATTGCCAAAAGTCAGATTTTTGCTGAAATTGTGACCCCGGAGCTTAGGGATTTTTTCAAAAAAATATTTTCTGCCGGTTAAGTTTTTGAGGGCTGATTTCTTGTCCCGTGATAAAAAGCCTTCTTTTTTGAGTGCCAAACCTTTCAGGAGAGCATTTTCAAGCTTTTGGCACCATTTTTGAGTGAATTGCCAAAAGTCAGATTTTTGCTGAAATTGTGACCCCGGAGCTTAGGGATTTTTTCAAAAAAATATTTTCTGCCGGTTAAGTTTTTGAGGGCTGATTTCTTGTCCTGTGATAAAAAGCCTTCTGTTTTGAGTGCCAAACCTTTCAGGAGAGCATTTTAAAGCTTTTGGCACCATTTTTGAGTGAATTGCCAAAAGTCAGATTTTTGCTGAAATTGTGACCCCGGGGCTTAGGGATTTTTTCAAAAAAATATTTTCTGCCGGTTAAGTTTTTGAGGGCTAATTTCTTGTCCTGTGAGAAAAAGCCTTCTGTTTCGAGTGCCAAACCTTTCAGGAGAGCATTTTCAAGCTTTTGGCACCATTTTTGAGTGAATTGCCAAAAGTCAGACTTTTGCTGAAATTGTGACCCCCGGGCTTAGGGATTTTTTCAAAAAAATATTTTCTGCCGGTTAAGTTTTTGAGGGCTGATTTCTTGTCCCGTGATAAAAAGCCTTCTGTTTCGAGTGCCAAACCTTTCAGGAGAGCATTTTCAAGCTTTTGGCACCATTTTTGAGTGAATTGCCAAAAGTCAGATTTTTGCTGAAATTGTGACCCCGGAGCTTAGGGATTTTTTCAAAAAAATATTTTCTGCCGGTTAAGTTTTTGAGGGCTGATTTCTTGTCCTGTGATAAAAAGCCTTCTGTTTTGAGTGCCAAACCTTTCAGGAGAGCATTTTCAAGCTTTTGGCACGATTTTTGAGGGAATTGCCAAAATTCAGATTTTTGCTGAAATTGTGACCCCGGAGCTTAGGGATTTTTTCAAAAAAATATTTTCTGACGGTTAAGTTTTTGAGGACTGATTTCTTGTCCTGTGATAAAAAGCCTTCTGTTTGGAGTGCCAAACCTTTCAGGAGAGCATTTTCAAGCTTTTGGCACCATTTTTGAGTGAATTGCCAAAAGTCAGATTTTTGCTGAAATTGTGACCCCGGGGCTTAGGGATTTTTTCAAAAAAATATTTTCTGCCGGTTAAGTTTTTGAGGGCTGATTTCTTGTCCCGTGATAAAAAGCCTTCTGTTTCGAGTGCCAAACCTTTCAGGAGAGCATTTTCAAGCTTTTGGCACCATTTTTGAGTGAATTGCCAAAAGTCAGATTTTTGCTGAAATTGTGACCCCGGGGCTTAGGGATTTTTTCAAAAAAATATTTTCTGCCGGTTAAGTTTTTGAGGGCTGATTTCTTGTCCTGTGAGAAAAAGCCTTCGGTTTCGAGTGCCAAACCTTTCAGGAGAGCATTTTCAAGCTTTTGGCACCATTTTTGAGTGAATTGCCAAAAGTCAGATTTTTGCTGAAATTGTGACCCCGGGGCTTAGGGATTTTTTCAAAAAAATATTTTCTGCCGGTTAAGTTTTTAGGGCTGATTTCTTGTGCTTTGATCAAAAGCCTTCTGTTTCGAGTGCCAAACCTTTCAGGAGAGCATTTTCAAGCTTTCGGCACCATTTCAAAAGTCAGATTTTTGCTGAAATTGTGACCCCGGGGCTTAGGGATTTTTTCAAAAAAATATTTTCTGCCGGTTAAGTTTTTGAGGGCTGATTTCTTGTCCTGTGATAAAAAGCCTTCTGTTTCGAGTGCCAAACCTTTCAGGAGAGCATTTTCAAGCTTTTGGCACCATTTTTGAGTGAATTGCCAAAAGTCAGATTTTTGCTGAAATTGTGACCCCGGGGCTTAGGGATTTTTTCAAAAAAATATTTTCTGCCGGTTAAGTTTTTTGGGCTGATTTCTTGTCCTGTGATAAAAAGCCTTCGGTTTTGAGTGCCAAACCTTTCAGGAGAGCATTTTCAAGCTTTTGGCACCATTTTTGAGTGAATTGCCAAAAGTCAGATTTTTGCTGAAATTGTGACCCTGGGGCTTAGGGATTTTTTCAAAAAAATATTTTCTGCCGGTTAAGTTTTTTGGGTTGATTTCTTGTCCTGTGAGAAAAAGCCTTCTGTCTCGAGTGCCAAAACTTTCAGGAGAGCATTTTCAAGCTTTTGGCACCATTTTTGAGTGAATTTCCAAAAGTCAGATTTTTGCTGAAATTGTGACCCCGGGGCTTAGGGATTTTTTCAAAAAATATTTTCTGCCGGTTAAGTTTTTGAGGGCTGATTTCTTGTCCTGTGATTAAAAGCCTTCTGTTTCGAGTGCCAAACCTTTCAGGAGAGCATTTTCAAGCTTTTGGCACCATTTTTGAGTGAATTGCCAAAAGTCAGATTTTTGCTGAAATTGTGACTCCGGGGCTTAGGGATTTTTTCAAAAAAATATTTTCTGCCGGTAAAGTTTTTTGGCTGATTTCTTGTCCTGTGATAAAAAGCCTTCGGTTTTGAGTGCCAAACCTTTCAGGAGAGCATTTTCAAGCTTTTGGCACCATTTTTGAGTGAATTGCCAAAAGTCAGATTTTTGCTGAAATTGTGACCCCGGGGCTTAGGGATTTTTTCAAAAAAATATTTTCTGCCGGTTAAGTTTTTGAAGGCTGATTTCTTGTCCTGTGAGAAAAAGCCTTCTGTTTCGAGTGCCAAACCTTTCAGGAGAGCATTTTCAAGCTTTTGGCACCATTTTTGAGTGAATTGCCAAAAGTCAGATTTTTGCTGAAATTGTGACCCCGGGGCTTAGGGATTTTTTCAAAAAAATATTTTCTGCCGGTTAAGTTTTTGAGGGCTGATTTCTTGTCCTGTGAGAAAAAGCCTTCTGTTTCGAGTGCCAAACCTTTCAGGAGAGCATTTTCAAGCTTTTGGCACCATTTTTGAGTGAATTGCCAAAAGTCAGATTTTTGCTGAAATTGTGACCCCGGGGCTTAGCGATTTTTTCAAAAAAATATTTTCTGCCGGTTAAGTTTTTGAGGGCTGATTTCTTGTCCTGTGAGAAAAAGCCTTCTGTTTCGAGTGCCAAACCTTTCAGGAGAGCATTTTCAAGCTTTTGGCACCATTTTTGAGTGAGATTGCCAAAAGTCAGATTTTTGCTGAAATTGTGACCCCGGGGCTTAGGGATTTTTTCAAAAAAATATTTTCTGCCGGTTCAGTTTTTTCGGCTTAGGGATTTTTTCAAAAAAATATTTTCTGCTGGTTAAGTTTTTTGGGCTGATTTCTTGTCCTGTGATAAAAAGCCTTCGGTTTTGAGTGCCAAACCTTTCAGGAGAGCATTTTCAAGCTTTTGGCACCATTTTTGAGTGAATTGCCAAAAGTCAGATTTTTGCTGAAATTGTGACCCCGGGGCTTAGGGATTTTTTCAAAAAAATATTTTCTGCCGGTTAAGTTTTTTGGGATGATTTCTTGTCCTGTGATAAAAAGCCTTCGGTTTCGAGTGCCAAACCTTTCAGGAGAGCATTTTCAAGCTTTTGGCACCATTTTTGAGTGAATTGCCAAAAGTCAGATTTTTGCTGAAATTGTGACCCCGGGGCTTAGGGATTTTTTCAAAAAAATATTTTCTGCCGGTTAAGTTTTTTGGGCTGATTTCTTGTCCTGTGATAAAAAGCCTTCGGTTTCGAGTGCCAAACCTTTCAGGAGAGCATTTTCAAGCTTTTGGCACCATTTTTGAGTGAATTGCCAAAAGTCAGATTTTTGCTGAAATTGTGACCCCGGGGCTTAGGGATTTTTTCAAAAAAATATTTTCTGCCGGTTAAGTTTTTGAGGGCTGATTTCTTGTCCTGTGATAAAAAGCCTTCTGTTTCGAGTGCCAAACCTTTCAGGAGAGCATTTTCAAGCTTTTGGCACCATTTTTGAGTGAATTGCCAAAAGTCAGACTTTTGCTGAAATTGTGACCCCTGGGCTTAGGATTTTTTCAAAAAAATATTTTCTGCCGGTTAAGTTTTTGAGGGCTGATTTCTTGTCCTGTGAATTAAAAGCCTTCTGTTTCGAGTGCCAAACCTTTCAGGAGAGCATTTTCAAGCTTTTGGCACCATTTTTGAGTGAATTGCCAAAAGTCAGATTTTTGCTGAAATTGTGACCCCGGGGCTTAGGGATTTTTTCAAAAAAATATTTTCTGCCGGTTAAGTTTTTTGGGCTGATTTCTTGTCCTGTGATAAAAAGCCTTCGGTTTTGAGTGCCAAACCTTTCAGGAGAGCATTTTCAAGCTTTTGGCACCATTTTTGAGTGAATTGCCAAAAGTCAGATTTTTGCTGAAATTGTGACCCCGCGGCTTAGGGATTTTTTCAAAAAAATATTTTCTGCCGGTTAAGTTTTTTGGGCTGATTTCTTGTCCTGTGATAAAAAGCCTTCGGTTTTGAGTGCCAAACCTTTCAGGAGAGCATTTTCAAGCTTTTGGCACCATTTTTGAGTGAATTGCCAAAAGTCAGATTTTTGCTGAAATTGTGACCCCGGGGCTTAGGGATTTTTTCAAAAAAATATTTTCTGCCGGTTAAGTTTTTTGGGTTGATTTCTTGTCCTGTGATAAAAAGCCTTCGGTTTTGAGTGCCAAACCTTTCAGGAGAGCATTTTCAAGCTTTGGGCACCATTTTTGAGTGAATTGCCAAAAGTCAGACTTTTGCTGAAATTGTGACCCCC
Source organism: Podarcis bocagei (assembly GCF_964188305.1). Classification (NCBI taxonomy): domain Eukaryota; kingdom Metazoa; phylum Chordata; class Lepidosauria; order Squamata; family Lacertidae; genus Podarcis; species Podarcis bocagei. The sequence goes on along the minus strand of NW_027669978.1, from coordinate 21,070 downwards.
CGGGGGATAGGGATTTTTTCAAAAAAATATTTTCTGCCGGTTAAGTTTTTTGGGCTGATTTCTTGTCCTGTGATAAAAAGCCTTCTGTCTCGAGTGCCAAAACTTTCAGGAGAGCATTTTCAAGCTTTTGGCACCATTTTTGAGTGAATTTCCAAAAGTCAGATTTTTGCTGAAATTGTGACCCCAGGGCTTAGGGATTTTTTCAAAAAAAATATTTTCTGCCGGTTAAGTTTTTGAGGGCTGATTTCTTGTCCTGTGATTAAAAGCCTTCTGTTTCGAGTGCCAAACCTTTCAGGAGAGCATTTTCAAGCTTTTGGCACCATTTTTGAGTGAATTGCCAAAAGTCAGATTTTTGCTGAAATTGTGACCCCGGGGCTTAGGGATTTTTTCAAAAAAATATTTTCTGCCGGTTAAGTTTTTGAGGGCTGATTTCTTGTCCTGTGATTAAAAGCCTTCTGTTTCGAGTGCCAAACCTTTCAGGAGAGCATTTTCAAGCTTTTGGCACCATTTTTGAGTGAATTGCCAAAAGTCAGATTTTTGCTGATATTGTGACCCCGGGGTTTAGGGATTTTTTCAAAAAAATATTTTCTGCCGGTTAAGTTTTTTGGGCTGATTTCTTGTCCTGTGATAAAAAGCCTTCTGTCTCGAGTGCCAAAACTTTCAGGAGAGCATTTTCAAGCTTTTGGCACCATTTTTGAGTGAATTTCCAAAAGTCAGATTTTTGCTGAAATTGTGACCCCAGGGCTTAGGGATTTTTTCAAAAAAAATATTTTCTGCCGGTTAAGTTTTTGAGGGCTGATTTCTTGTCCTGTGATTAAAAGCCTTCTGTTTCGAGTGCCAAACCTTTCAGGAGAGCATTTTCAAGCTTTTGGCACCATTTTTGAGTGAATTGCCAAAAGTCAGATTTTTGCTGAAATTGTGACCCCGGGGCTTAGGGATTTTTTCAAAAAAATATTTTCTGCCGGTTAAGTTTTTGAGGGCTGATTTCTTGTCCTGTGATTAAAAGCCTTCTGTTTCGAGTGCCAAACCTTTCAGGAGAGCATTTTCAAGCTTTTGGCACCATTTTTGAGTGAATTGCCAAAAGTCAGATTTTTGCTGAAATTGTGACCCCGGGGTTTAGGGATTTTTTCAAAAAAATATTTTCTGCCGGTTAAGTTTTTTGGGCTGATTTCTTGTCCTGTGATAAAAAGCCTTCGGTTTTGAGTGCCAAACCTTTCAGGAGAGCATTTTCAAGCTTTTGGCACCATTTTTGAGTGAATTGCCAAAAGTCAGATTTTTGCTGAAATTGTGACCCCGGGGCTTAGGGATTTTTTCAAAAAAATATTTTCTGCCGGTTAAGTTTTTTGGGCTGATTTCTTGTCCTGTGATAAAAAGCCTTCGGTTTCGAGTGCCAAACCTTTCAGGAGAGCATTTTCAAGCTTTTGGCACCATTTTTGAGTGAATTGCCAAAAGTCAGATTTTTGCTGAAATTGTGACCCCGGGGCTTAGGGATTTTTTCAAAAAAATATTTTCTGCCGGTTAAGTTTTTGAAGGCTGATTTCTTGTCCTGTGAGAAAAAGCCTTCTGTTTCGAGTGCCAAACCTTTCAGGAGAGCATTTTCAAGCTTTTGGCACCATTTTTGAGTGAATTGCCAAAAGTCAGATTTTTGCTGAAATTGTGACCCCGGGGCTTAGGGATTTTTTCAAAAAAATATTTTCTGCCGGTTAAGTTTTTGAGGGCTGATTTCTTGTCCTGTGATAAAAAGCCTTCTGTTTCGAGTGCCAAACCTTTCAGGAGAGCATTTTCAAGCTTTTGGCACCATTTTTGAGTGAATTGCCAAAAGTCAGACTTTTGCTGAAATTGTGACCCCGGTGCTTAGGGATTTTTTCAAAAAAATATTTTCTGCCGGTTAAGTTTTTTGGGTTGATTTCTTGTCCTGTGATAAAAAGCCTTCGGTTTTGAGTGCCAAACCTTTCAGGAGAGCATTTTCAAGCTTTTGGCAACATTTTTGAGTGAATTGCCAAAAGTCAGACTTTTGCTGAAATTGTGACCCCGGGGCTTAGGGATTTTTTCAAAAAAATATTTTCTGCCGGTTAAGTTTTTTGGGCTGATTTCTTGTCCTGTGATAAAAAGCCTTCTGTCTCGAGTGCCAAAACTTTCAGGAGAGCATTTTCAAGCTTTTGGCACCATTTTTGAGTGAATTTCCAAAAGTCAGATTTTTGCTGAAATTGTGACCCCAGGGCTTAGGGATTTTTTCAAAAAAATATTTTCTGCCGGTTAAGTTTTTGAGGGCTGATTTCTTGTCCTGTGATTAAAAGTATTCTGTTTCGAGTGCCAAACATTTCAGGAGAGCATTTTCAAGCTTTTGGCACCATTTTTGAGTGAATTGCCAAAAGTCAGATTTTTGCTGAAATTGTGACCCCGGGGCTTAGGGATTTTTTCAAAAAAATATTTTCTGCCGGTTAAGTTTTTGAGGGCTGATTTCTTGTCCTGTGATAAAAAGCCTTCTGTTTCGAGTGCCAAACCTTTCAGGAGAGCATTTTCAAGCTTTTGGCACCATTTTTGAGTGAATTGCCAAAAGTCAGATTTTTGCTGAAATTGTGAACCCGGGGCTTAGGAATTTTTTCAAAAAAATATTTTCTGCCGGTTAAGTTTTTGAGGGCTGATTTCTTGTCCTGTGATAAAAAGCCTTCTGTTTCGAGTGCCAAACCTTTCAGGAGAGCATTTTCAAGCTTTTGGCACCATTTTTGAGTGAATTGCCAAAAGTCAGATTTTTGCTGAAATTGTGACCCCGGGGCTTAGGGATTTTTTCAAAAAAATATTTTCTGCCGGTTAAGTTTTTTGGGCTGATTTCTTGTCCTGTGATAAAAAGCCTTCTGTTTCGAGTGCCAAACCTTTCAGGAGAGCATTTTCAAGCTTTTGGCACCATTTTTGAGTGAATTGCCAAAAGTCAGATTTTTGCTGAAATTGTGACCCCGGGGCTTAGGGATTTTTTCAAAAAAATATTTTCTGCCGGTTAAGTTTTTTGGGTTGATTTCTTGTCCTGTGAGAAAAAGCCTTCTGTTTCGAGTGCCAAAACTTTCAGGAGAGCATTTTCAAGCTTTTGGCACCATTTTTGAGTGAATTTCCAAAAGTCAGATTTTTGCTGAAATTGTGACCCCGGGGCTTAGGGATTTTTTCAAAAAAATATTTTCTGCCGGTTAAGTTTTTGAGGGCTGATTTCTTGTCCTGTGATTAAAAGCCTTCTGTTTCGAGTGCCAAACCTTTCAGGAGAGCATTTTCAAGCTTTTGGCACCATTTTTGAGTGAATTGCCAAAAGTCAGATTTTTGCTGAAATTGTGACCCCGGGGTTTAGGGATTTTTTCAAAAAAATATTTTCTGCCGGTTAAGTTTTTTGGGCTGATTTCTTGTCCTGTGAAAAAAAGCCTTCGGTTTTGAGTGCCAAACCTTTCAGGAGAGCATTTTCAAGCTTTTGGCACCATTTTTGAGTGAATTGCCAAAAGTCAGATTTTTGCTGAAATTGTGACCCCGGGGCTTAGGGATTTTTTCAAAAAAATATTTTCTGCCGGTTAAGTTTTTTGGGCTGATTTCTTGTCCTGTGATAAAAAGCCTTCGGTTTCGAGTGCCAAACCTTTCAGGAGAGCATTTTCAAGCTTTTGGCACCATTTTTGAGTGAATTCCCAAAAGTCAGATTTTTGCTGAAATTGTGACCCCGGGGCTTAGGGATTTTTTCAAAAAAATATTTTCTGCCGGTTAAGTTTTTGAAGGCTGATTTCTTGTCCTGTGAGAAAAAGCCTTCTGTTTCGAGTGCCAAACCTTTCAGGAGAGCATTTTCAAGCTTTTGGCACCATTTTTGAGTGAATTGCCAAAAGTCAGATTTTTGCTGAAATTGTGACCCCGGGGCTTAGGGATTTTTTCAAAAAAATATTTTCTGCCGGTTAAGTTTTTGAGGGCTGATTTCTTGTCCTGTGATAAAAAGCCTTCTGTTTCGAGTGCCAAACCTTTCAGGAGAGCATTTTCAAGCTTTTGGCACCATTTTTGAGTGAATTGCAAAAAGTCAGATTTTTGCTGAAATTGTGACCCCGGGGCTTAGGGATTTTTTCAAAAAAATATTTTTTGCCGGTTAAGTTTTTGAGGGCTGATTTCTTGTCCTGTGATTAAAAGCCTTCTGTTTCGAGTGCCAAACCTTTCAGGAGAGCATTTTCAAGCTTTTGGCACCATTTTTGAGTGAATTGCCAAAAGTCAGATTTTTGCTGAAATTGTGACCCCGGGGCTTAGGGATTTTTTCAAAAAAAAATTTTCTGCCGGTTAAGTTTTTAGGGCTGATTTCTTGTCCTGTGATAAAAAGCCTTCTGTTTCGAGTGCCAAACCTTTCAGGAGAGCATTTTCAAGCTTTTGGCACCATTTTTGAGTGAATTGCCAAAAGTCAGATTTTTGCTGAAATTGTGACCCCGGGGCTTAGGGATTTTTTCAAAAAAATATTTTCTGCCGGTTAAGTTTTTTGGCTGATTTCTTGTCCTGTGATAAAAAGCTTCGGTTTCGAGTGCCAAACCTTTCAGGAGAGCATTTTCAAGCTTTTGGCACCATTTTTGAGTGAATTGCCAAAAGTCAGATTTTTGCTGAAATTGTGACCCCGGGGCTTAGGGATTTTTTCAAAAAATATTTTCTGCCGGTTAAGTTTTTGAAGGCTGATTTCTTGTCCTGTGAGAAAAAGCCTTCTGTTTCGAGTGCCAAACCTTTCAGGAGAGCATTTTCAAGCTTTTGGCACCATTTTTGAGTGAATTGCCAAAAGTCAGATTTTTGCTGAAATTGTGACCCCGGGGCTTAGGGATTTTTTCAAAAAAATATTTTTCTGCCGGTTAAGTTTTTGAGGGCTGATTTCTTGTCCTGTGATAAAAAGACTTCTGTTTCGAGTGCCAAACCTTTCAGGAGAGCATTTTCAAGCTTTTGGCACCATTTTTGAGTGAATTGCCAAAAGTCAGATTTTTGCTGAAATTGTGACCCCGGGGCTTAGCGATTTTTTCAAAAAAAATATTTTCTGCCGGTTAAGTTTTTGAGGGCTGATTTCTTGTCCTGTGATAAAAAGCCTTCTGTTTCGAGTGCCAAACCTTTCAGGAGAGCATTTTCAAGCTTTTGGCACCATTTTTGAGTGAATTGCCAAAAGTCAGATTTTTGCTGAAATTGTGACCCCGGGGCTTAGCGATTTTTTCAAAAAAATATTTTCTGCCGGTTAAGTTTTTGAGGGCTGATTTCTTGTCCTGTGATAAAAAGCCTTCTGTTTCGAGTGCCAAACCTTTCAGGAGAGCATTTTCAAGCTTTTGGCACCATTTTTGAGTGAATTGCAAAAAGTCAGATTTTTGCTGAAATTGTGATCCCGGGGCTTGGGGATTTTTTCAAAAAAATATTTTCTGCCGGTTAAGTTTTTGAGGGCTGATTTCTTGTCCTGTGATGAAAAGCCTTCTGTTTCGAGTGCCAAACCTTTCAGGAGAGCATTTTCAAGCTTTTGGCACCATTTTTGAGTGAGATTGCCAAAAGTCAGATTTTTGCTGAAATTGTGACCCCGGGGCTTAGGGATTTTTTCAAAAAAATATTTTCTGCCGGTTCAGTTTTTCGGCTTAGGGATTTTTTCAAAAAAATATTTTCTGCTGGTTAAGTTTTTTGGGCTGATTTCTTGTCCTGTGATAAAAAGCCTTCGGTTTTGAGTGCCAAACCTTTCAGGAGAGCATTTTCAAGCTTTTGGCACCATTTTTGAGTGAATTGCCAAAAGTCAGATTTTTGCTGAAATTGTGACCCCGGGGCTTAGGGATTTTTCAAAAAAATATTTTCTGCCGGTTAAGTTTTTGAGGGCTGATTTCTTGTCCCGTGATAAAAAGCCTTCTGTTTCGAGTGCCAAACCTTTCAGGAGAGCATTTTCAAGCTTTTGGCACCATTTTTGAGTGAATTGCCAAAAGTCAGATTTTTGCTGAAATTGTGACCCCGGGGCTTAGCGATTTTTTCAAAAAAATATTTTCTGCCGGTTAAGTTTTTGAGGGCTGATTTCTTGTCCTGTGATAAAAAGCCTTCTGTTTCGAGTGCCAAACCTTTCAGGAGAGCATTTTCAAGCTTTTGGCACCATTTTTGAGTGAATTGCAAAAAGTCAGATTTTTGCTGAAATTGTGATCCCGGGGCTTGGGGATTTTTTCAAAAAAATATTTTCTGCCGGTTAAGTTTTTGAGGGCTGATTTCTTGTCCTGTGATGAAAAGCCTTCTGTTTCGAGTGCCAAACCTTTCAGGAGAGCATTTTCAAGCTTTTGGCACCATTTTTGAGTGAGATTGCCAAAAGTCAGATTTTTGCTGAAATTGTGACCCCGGGGCTTAGGGATTTTTTCAAAAAAATATTTTCTGCCGGTTCAGTTTTTCGGCTTAGGGATTTTTTCAAAAAAATATTTTCTGCTGGTTAAGTTTTTTGGGCTGATTTCTTGTCCTGTGATAAAAAGCCTTCGGTTTTGAGTGCCAAACCTTTCAGGAGAGCATTTTCAAGCTTTTGGCACCATTTTTGAGTGAATTGCCAAAAGTCAGATTTTTGCTGAAATTGTGACCCCGGGGCTTAGGGATTTTTTCAAAAAAATATTTTCTGCCGGTTAAGTTTTTGAGGGCTGATTTCTTGTCCCGTGATAAAAAGCCTTCTGTTTCGAGTGCCAAACCTTTCAGGAGAGCATTTTCAAGCTTTTGGCACCATTTTTGAGTGAATTGCCAAAAGTCAGATTTTTGCTGAAATTGTGACCCCGGGGCTTAGGGATTTTTTCAAAAAAATATTTTCTGCCGGTTAAGTTTTTGAGGGCTGATTTCTTGTCCTGTGATTAAAAGCCTTCTGTTTCGAGTGCCAAACCTTTCAGGAGAGCATTTTCAAGCTTTTGGCACCATTTTTGAGTGAATTGCCAAAAGTCAGATTTTTGCTGAAATTGTGACCCCGGGGCTTAGGGATTTTTTCAAAAAAAAATTTCTGCCGGTTAAGTTTTAGGGCTGATTTCTTGTCCTGTGATAAAAAGCCTTCTGTTTCGAGTGCCAAACCTTTCAGGAGAGCATTTTCAAGCTTTGGCACCATTTTTGAGTGAATTGCCAAAAGTCAGATTTTTGCTGAAATTGTGACCCCGGGGCTTAGGGATTTTTTCAAAAAAATATTTTCTGCCGGTTAAGTTTTTTGGCTGATTTCTTGTCCTGTGATAAAAAGCCTTCGGTTTCGAGTGCCAAACCTTTCAGGAGAGCATTTTCAAGCTTTTGGCACCATTTTTGAGTGAATTGCCAAAAGTCAGATTTTTGCTGAAATTGTGACCCCGGGGCTTAGGGATTTTTTCAAAAAAATATTTTCTGCCGGTTAAGTTTTTGAAGGCTGATTTCTTGTCCTGTGAGAAAAAGCCTTCTGTTTCGAGTGCCAAACCTTTCAGGAGAGCATTTTCAAGCTTTTGGCACCATTTTTGAGTGAATTGCCAAAAGTCAGATTTTGCTGAAATTGTGACCCCGGGGCTTAGGGATTTTTTCAAAAAAATATTTTCTGCCGGTTAAGTTTTTGAGGGCTGATTTCTTGTCCTGTGATAAAAAGACTTCTGTTTCGAGTGCCAAACCTTTCAGGAGAGCATTTTCAAGCTTTTGGCACCATTTTTGAGTGAATTGCAAAAAGTCAGATTTTTGCTGAAATTGTGACCCCGGGGCTTAGGGATTTTTTCAAAAAAATACTTTCTGCCGGTTAAGTTTTTTGGGCTGATTTCTTGTCCTGTGATAAAAAGCCTTCTGTTTCGAGTGCCAAACCTTTCAGGAGAGCATTTTCAAGCTTTTGGCACCATTTTTGAGTGAATTGCCAAAAGTCAGATTTTTGCTGAAATTGTGCTTAGGGATTTTTTCAAAAAAATATTTTCTGCCGGTTAAGTTTTTTGGGCTGATTTCTTGTCCTGTGATAAAAAGCCTTCGGTTTTGAGTGCCAAACCTTTCAGGAGAGCATTTTCAAGCTTTTGGCACCATTTTTGAGTGAATTGCCAAAAGTCAGATTTTTGCTGAAATTGTGACCCCGCGGCTTAGGGATTTTTTTCAAAAAAATATTTTCTGCCGGTTAAGTTTTTTGGGCTGATTTCTTGTCCTGTGATAAAAAGCCTTCGGTTTTGAGTGCCAAACCTTTCAGGAGAGCATTTTCAAGCTTTTGGCACCATTTTTGAGTGAATTGCCAAAAGTCAGACTTTTGCTGAAATTGTGACCCCGGGGCTTAGGGATTTTTTCAAAAAAATATTTTCTGCCGGTTAAGTTTTTGGGCTGATTTCTTGTCCTGTGATAAAAAGCCTTCAGTTTTGAGCGCCAAACCTTTCAGGAGAGCATTTTCAAGCTTTTGGCACCATTTTTGAGTGAATTGCCAAAAGTCAGATTTTTGCTGAAATTGTGACTCCGGGGCTTAGGGATTTTTCAAAAAAATATTTTCTGCCGGTTAAGTTTTTGAGGGCTGATTTCTTGTCCTGTGATAAAAAGCCTTCTGTTTCGAGTGCCAAACCTTTCAGGAGAGCATTTTCAAGCTTTTGGCACCATTTTTGAGTGAATTGCCAAAAGTCAGATTTTTGCTGAAATTGTGACCCCGGGGCTTAGGGATTTTTTCAAAAAAATATTTTCTGCCGGTTAAGTTTTTTGGTTGATTTCTTGTCCTGTGAGAAAAAGCCTTCTGTCTCGAGTGCCAAACCTTTCAGGAGAGCATTTTCAAGCTTTTGGCACCATTTTTGGAGTGAATTTCCAAAAGTCAGATTTTTGCTGAAATTGTGACCCCAGGGCTTAGGGATTTTTTCAAAAAAATATTTTCTGCCGGTTAAGTTTTTGAGGGCTGATTTCTTGTCCTGTGATTAAAAGCCTTCTGTTTCGAGTGCCAAACCTTTCAGGAGAGCATTTTCAAGCTTTTGGCACCATTTTTGAGTGAATTGCCAAAAGTCAGATTTTTGCTGAAATTGTGACCCTGGGGCTTAGGGATTTTTTCAAAAAAATATTTTCTGCCGGTTAAGTTTTTGAGGGTTGATTTCTTGTCCTGTGATAAAAAGCCTTCTGTTTCGAGTGCCAAACCTTTCAGGAGAGCATTTTCAAGCTTTTGGCACCATTTTTGAGTGAATTGCCAAAAGTCAGATTTTTGCTGAAATTGTGACCCCGGGGCTTAGGGATTTTTTCAAAAAAATATTTTCTGCCGGTTAAGTTTTTGAGGGCTGATTTCTTGTCCTGTGAGAAAAAGCCTTCTGTTTCGAGTGCCAAACCTTTCAGGAGAGCATTTTCAAGCTTTTGGCACCATTTTTGAGTGAATTGCCAAAAGTCAGATTTTTGCTGAAATTGTGACCCCGGGGCTTAGGGATTTTTTCAAAAAAATATTTTCTGCCGGTTAAGTTTTTAGGGCTGATTTCTTGTGCTTTGATAAAAAGCCTTCTGTTTCCATCGCCAAAGCTTTCAGGGGAGCATTTGAAACCGGTTGGCACCATTTTTGAGTGACTTGCCAAAATTCAGATTTTTGCTGAAATTGTGATTTTTTGCTGAAATTGCTTAGGGATTTTTTCAAAAAAATATTTTCTGCCGGTTAAGTTTTTTGGGCTGATTTCTTGTCCTGTGATAAAAAGCCTTCAGTTTTGAGCGCCAAACCTTTCAGGAGAGCATTTTCAAGCTTTTGGCACCATTTTGAGTGAATTGCCAAAAGTCAGATTTTTGCTGAAATTGTGACTCCGGGGCTTAGGGATTTTTTCAAAAAAATATTTTCTGCCGGTTAAGTTTTTGAGGGCTGATTTCTTGTCCTGTGATAAAAAGCCTTCTGTTTCGAGTGCCAAACCTTTCAGGAGAGCATTTTCAAGCTTTTGGCACCATTTTTGAGTGAATTGCCAAAAGTCAGATTTTTGCTGAAATTGTGACCCCGGGGCTTAGGGATTTTTTCAAAAAAATATTTTCTGCCGGTTAAGTTTTTTGGGTTGATTTCTTGTCCTGTGAGAAAAAGCCTTCTGTCTCGAGTGCCAAAACTTTCAGGAGAGCATTTTCAAGCTTTTGGCACCATTTTTGAGTGAATTTCCAAAAGTCAGATTTTTGCTGAAATTGTGACCCCAGGGCTTAGGGATTTTTTCAAAAAAATATTTTCTGCCGGTTAAGTTTTTGAGGGCTGATTTCTTGTCCTGTGATTAAAAGCCTTCTGTTTCGAGTGCCAAACCTTTCAGGAGAGCATTTTCAAGCTTTTGGCACCATTTTTGAGTGAATTGCCAAAAGTCAGATTTTTGCTGAAATTGTGACCCTGGGGCTTAGGGATTTTTTCAAAAAAATATTTTCTGCCGGTTAAGTTTTTGAGGGTTGATTTCTTGTCCTGTGATAAAAAGCCTTCTGTTTCGAGTGCCAAACCTTTCAGGAGAGCATTTTCAAGCTTTTGGCACCATTTTTGAGTGAATTGCCAAAAGTCAGATTTTTGCTGAAATTGTGACCCCGGGGCTTAGGGATTTTTTCAAAAAAATATTTTCTGCCGGTTAAGTTTTTGAGGGCTGATTTCTTGTCCTGTGATAAAAAGCCTTCTGTTTCGAGTGCCAAACCTTTCAGGAGAGCATTTTCAAGCTTTTGGCACAATTTTTGAGTGAATTGCCAAAAGTCAGATTTTTGCTGAAATTGTGACTCCGGGGCTTAGGGATTTTTTCAAAAAAATATTTTCTGCCGGTTAAGTTTTTGAGGGCTGATTTCTTGTCCTGTGATAAAAAGCCTTCTGTTTCGAGTGCCAAACCTTTCAGGAGAGCATTTTCAAGCTTTTGGCACCATTTTTGAGTGAATTGCCAAAAGTCAGATTTTTGCTGAAATTGTGACCCCGGGGCTTAGGGATTTTTTCAAAAAAATATTTTCTGCCGGTTAAGTTTTTTGGGTTGATTTCTTGTCCTGTGAGAAAAAGCCTTCTGTCTCGAGTGCCAAAACTTTCAGGAGAGCATTTTCAAGCTTTTGGCACCATTTTTGAGTGAATTTCCAAAAGTCAGATTTTTGCTGAAATTGTGACCCCAGGGCTTAGGGATTTTTTCAAAAAAATATTTTCTGCCGGTTAAGTTTTTGAGGGCTGATTTCTTGTCCTGTGATTAAAAGCCTTCTGTTTCGAGTGCCAAACCTTTCAGGAGAGCATTTTCAAGCTTTTGGCACCATTTTTGAGTGAATTGCCAAAAGTCAGATTTTTGCTGAAATTGTGACCCTGGGGCTTAGGGATTTTTTCAAAAAAATATTTTCTGCCGGTTAAGTTTTTGAGGGTTGATTTCTTGTCCTGTGATAAAAAGCCTTCTGTTTCGAGTGCCAAACCTTTCAGGAGAGCATTTTCAAGCTTTTGGCACCATTTTTGAGTGAATTGCCAAAAGTCAGATTTTTGCTGAAATTGTGACCCCGGGGCTTAGGGATTTTTTCAAAAAAATATTTTCTGCCGGTTAAGTTTTTGAGGGCTGATTTCTTGTCCTGTGATTAAAAGCCTTCTGTTTCGAGTGCCAAACCTTTCAGGAGAGCATTTTCAAGCTTTTGGCACCATTTTTGAGTGAATTGCCAAAAGTCAGATTTTTGCTGAAATTGTGACCCTGGGGCTTAGGGATTTTTTCAAAAAAATATTTTCTGCCGGTTAAGTTTTTGAGGGTTGATTTCTTGTCCTGTGATAAAAAGCCTTCTGTTTCGAGTGCCAAACCTTTCAGGAGAGCATTTTCAAGCTTTTGGCACCATTTTTGAGTGAATTGCCAAAAGTCAGATTTTTGCTGAAATTGTGACCCCGGGGCTTAGGGATTTTTTCAAAAAAATATTTTCTGCCGGTTAAGTTTTTGAGGGCTGATTTCTTGTCCTGTGATAAAAAGCCTTCTGTTTCGAGTGCCAAACCTTTCAGGAGAGCATTTTCAAGCTTTTGGCACCATTTTTGAGTGAATTGCCAAAAGTCAGATTTTTGCTGAAATTGTGACCCCGGGGCTTAGGGATTTTTTCAAAAAAATATTTTCTGCCGGTTAAGTTTTTTGGGCTGATTTCTTGTCCTGTGATAAAAAGCCTTCTGTTTCGAGTGCCAAACCTTTCAGGAGAGCATTTTCAAGCTTTTGGCACCATTTTTGAGTGAATTGCCAAAAGTCAGATTTTTGCTGAAATTGTGACCCCGGGGCTTAGGGATTTTTTCAAAAAAATATTTTCTGCCGGTTAAGTTTTTTGGGTTGATTTCTTGTCCTGTGAGAAAAAGCCTTCTGTCTCGAGTGCCAAAACTTTCAGGAGAGCATTTTCAAGCTTTTGGCACCATTTTTGAGTGAATTTCCAAAAGTCAGATTTTTGCTGAAATTGTGACCCCGGGGCTTAGGGATTTTTTCAAAAAAATATTTTCTGCCGGTTAAGTTTTTGAGGGCTGATTTCTTGTCCTGTGATTAAAAGCCTTCTGTTTCGAGTGCCAAACCTTTCAGGAGAGCATTTTCAAGCTTTTGGCACCATTTTTGAGTGAATTGCCAAAAGTCAGATTTTTGCTGAAATTGTGACCCCGGGGCTTAGGGATTTTTTCAAAAAAATATTTTCTGCCGGTTAAGTTTTTGAGGGCTGATTTCTTGTCCTGTGATAAAAAGCCTTCTGTTTCGAGTGCCAAACCTTTCAGGAGAGCATTTTCAAGCTTTTGGCACCATTTTTGAGTGAATTGCAAAAAGTCAGATTTTTGCTGAAATTGTGACCCCGGGGCTTAGGGATTTTTTCAAAAAAATATTTTCTGCCGGTTAAGTTTTTGAGGGCTGATTTCTTGTCCTGTGATTAAAAGCCTTCTGTTTCGAGTGCCAAACCTTTCAGGAGAGCATTTTCAAGCTTTTGGCACCATTTTTGAGTGAATTGCCAAAAGTCAGATTTTTGCTGAAATTGTGACCCCGGGGTTTAGGGATTTTTTCAAAAAAATATTTTCTGCCGGTTAAGTTTTTGAGGGCTGATTTCTTGTCCTGTGATAAAAAGCCTTCGGTTTTGAGTGCCAAACCTTTCAGGAGAGCATTTTCAAGCTTTTGGCACCATTTTTGAGTGAATTGCCAAAAGTCAAGATTTTTGCTGAAATTGTGACCCCGGGGCTTAGGGATTTTTTCAAAAAAATATTTTCTGCCGGTTAAGTTTTTTGGGCTGATTTCTTGTCCTGTGATAAAAAGCCTTCGGTTTCGAGTGCCAAACCTTTCAGGAGAGCATTTTCAAGCTTTTGGCACCATTTTTGAGTGAATTGCCAAAAGTCAGATTTTTGCTGAAATTGTGACCCCGGGGCTTAGGGATTTTTTCAAAAAAATATTTTCTGCCGGTTAAGTTTTTGAAGGCTGATTTCTTGTCCTGTGAGAAAAAGCCTTCTGTTTCGAGTGCCAAACCTTTCAGGAGAGCATTTTCAAGCTTTTGGCACCATTTTTGAGTGAATTGCCAAAAGTCAGATTTTTGCTGAAATTGTGACCCCGGGGCTTAGGGATTTTTTCAAAAAAATATTTTCTGCCGGTTAAGTTTTTGAGGGCTGATTTCTTGTCCTGTGATAAAAAGCCTTCTGTTTCGAGTGCCAAACCTTTCAGGAGAGCATTTTCAAGCTTTTGGCACCATTTTTGAGTGAATTGCAAAAAGTCAGATTTTTGCTGAAATTGTGACCCCGGGGCTTAGGGATTTTTTCAAAAGAATATTTTCTGCCGGTTAAGTTTTTGAGGGCTGATTTCTTGTCCTGTGATTAAAAGCCTTCTGTTTCGAGTGCCAAACCTTTCAGGAGAGCATTTTCAAGCTTTTGGCACCATTTTTGAGTGAATTGCCAAAAGTCAGATTTTTGCTGAAATTGTGACCCCGGGGCTTAGGGATTTTTTCAAAAAAATATTTTCTGCCGGTTAAGTTTTTTGGGCTGATTTCTTGTCCTGTGATAAAAAGCCTTCGGTTTTGAGTGCCAAACCTTTCAGGAGAGCATTTTCAAGCTTTTGGCACCATTTTTGAGTGAATTGCCAAAAGTCAGATTTTTGCTGAAATTGTGACCCCGGGGCTTAGGGATTTTTTCAAAAAAATATTTTCTGCCGGTTAAGTTTTTGAGGGCTGATTTCTTGTCCTGTGATAAAAAGCCTTCTGTTTCGAGTGCCAAACCTTTCAGGAGAGCATTTTCAAGCTTTTGGCACCATTTTTGAGTGAATTGCAAAAAGTCAGATTTTTGCTGAAATTGTGACCCCGGGGCTTAGGGATTTTTTCAAAAAAATATTTTCTGCCGGTTAAGTTTTTGAGGGCTGATTTCTTGTCCTGTGATTAAAAGCCTTCTGTTTCGAGTGCCAAACCTTTCAGGAGAGCATTTTCAAGCTTTTGGCACCATTTTTGAGTGAATTGCCAAAAGTCAGATTTTTGCTGAAATTGTGACCCCGGGGTTTAGGGATTTTTTCAAAAAAATATTTTCTGCCGGTTAAGTTTTTGAGGGCTGATTTCTTGTCCTGTGATAAAAAGCCTTCGGTTTTGAGTGCCAAACCTTTCAGGAGAGCATTTTCAAGCTTTTGGCACCATTTTTGAGTGAATTGCCAAAAGTCAAGATTTTTGCTGAAATTGTGACCCCGGGGCTTAGGGATTTTTTCAAAAAAATATTTTCTGCCGGTTAAGTTTTTTGGGCTGATTTCTTGTCCTGTGATAAAAAGCCTTCGGTTTCGAGTGCCAAACCTTTCAGGAGAGCATTTTCAAGCTTTTGGCACCATTTTTGAGTGAATTGCCAAAAGTCAGATTTTTGCTGAAATTGTGACCCCGGGGCTTAGGGATTTTTTCAAAAAAATATTTTCTGCCGGTTAAGTTTTTGAAGGCTGATTTCTTGTCCTGTGAGAAAAAGCCTTCTGTTTCGAGTGCCAAACCTTTCAGGAGAGCATTTTCAAGCTTTTGGCACCATTTTTGAGTGAATTGCCAAAAGTCAGATTTTTGCTGAAATTGTGACCCCGGGGCTTAGGGATTTTTTCAAAAAAATATTTTCTGCCGGTTAAGTTTTTGAGGGCTGATTTCTTGTCCTGTGATAAAAAGCCTTCTGTTTCGAGTGCCAAACCTTTCAGGAGAGCATTTTCAAGCTTTTGGCACCATTTTTGAGTGAATTGCAAAAAGTCAGATTTTTGCTGAAATTGTGACCCCGGGGCTTAGGGATTTTTTCAAAAAAATATTTTCTGCCGGTTAAGTTTTTGAGGGCTGATTTCTTGTCCTGTGATTAAAAGCCTTCTGTTTCGAGTGCCAAACCTTTCAGGAGAGCATTTTCAAGCTTTTGGCACCATTTTTGAGTGAATTGCCAAAAGTCAGATTTTTGCTGAAATTGTGACCCCGGGGCTTAGGGATTTTTTCAAAAAAATATTTTCTGCCGGTTAAGTTTTTTGGGCTGATTTCTTGTCCTGTGATAAAAAGCCTTCGGTTTTGAGTGCCAAACCTTTCAGGAGAGCATTTTCAAGCTTTTGGCACCATTTTTGAGTGAATTGCCAAAAGTCAGATTTTTGCTGAAATTGTGACCCCGGGGCTTAGGGATTTTTTCAAAAAAATATTTTCTGCCGGTTAAGTTTTTGAGGGCTGATTTCTTGTCCTGTGATAAAAAGCCTTCTGTTTCGAGTGCCAAACCTTTCAGGAGAGCATTTTCAAGCTTTTGGCACCATTTTTGAGTGAATTGCCAAAAGTCAGATTTTTGCTGAAATTGTGACCCCGGGGCTTAGGGATTTTTTCAAAAAAATATTTTCTGCCGGTTAAGTTTTTAGGGCTGATTTCTTGTCCTGTGATAAAAAGCCTTCTGTTTCGAGTGCCAAACCTTTCAGGAGAGCATTTTCAAGCTTTTGGCACCATTTTTGAGTGAATTGCCAAAAGTCAGATTTTTGCTGAAATTGTGACCCCGGGGCTTAGGGATATTTTCAAAAAAATATTTTCTGCCGGTTAAGTTTTTTTGGCTGATTTCTTGTCCTGTGATAAAAAGCCTTCGGTTTCAAGTGCCAAACCTTTCAGGAGAGCATTTTCAAGCTTTTGGCACCATTTTTGAGTGAATTGCCAAAAGTCAGATTTGCTGAAATTGTGACCCCGGGGCTTAGGGATTTTTTCAAAAAAATATTTTCTGCCGGTTAAGTTTTTGAAGGCTGATTTCTTGTCCTGTGAGAAAAAGCCTTCTGTTTCGAGTGCCAAACCTTTCAGGAGAGCATTTTCAAGCTTTTGGCACCATTTTTGAGTGAATTGCCAAAAGTCAGATTTTTGCTGAAATTGTGACCCCGGGGCTTAGGGATTTTTTCAAAAAAATATTTTCTGCCGGTTAAGTTTTTGAGGGCTGATTTCTTGTCCTGTGATAAAAAGCCTTCTGTTTCGAGTGCCAAACCTTTCAGGAGAGCATTTTCAAGCTTTTGGCACCATTTTTGAGTGAATTGCAAAAGTCAGATTTTTGCTGAAATTGTGACCCCGGGGCTTAGGGATTTTTTCAAAAAAATACTTTCTGCCGGTTAAGTTTTTTGGGCTGATTTCTTGTCCTGTGATAAAAAGCCTTCGGTTTTGAGTGCCAAACCTTTCAGGAGAGCATTTTCAAGCTTTTGGCACCATTTTTGAGTGAATTGCCAAAAGTCAGACTTTTGCTGAAATTGTGCCCCGGGGCTTAGGGATTTTTTCAAAAAAATATTTTCTGCCGGTTAAGTTTTTGAGGGCTGATTTCTTGTCCTGTGATAAAAAGCCTTCTGTTTCGAGTGCCAAACCTTTCAGGAGAGCATTTTCAAGCTTTTGGCACCATTTTTGAGTGAATTGCCAAAAGTCAGATTTTTGCTGAAATTGTGCTTAGGGATTTTTTCAAAAAAATATTTTCTGCCGGTTAAGTTTTTTGGGCTGATTTCTTGTCCTGTGATAAAAAGCCTTCTGTTTCGAGTGCCAAACCTTTCAGGAGAGCATTTTCAAGCTTTTGGCACCATTTTTGAGTGAATTGCCAAAAGTCAGATTTTTGCTGAAATTGTGACCCCGGGGCTTAGGGATTTTTTCAAAAAAATATTTTCTGCCGGTTCAGTTTTTTCGGCTTAGGGATTTTTTCAAAAAAATATTTTCTGCCGGTTAAGTTTTTTGGGCTGATTTCTTGTCCTGTGATAAAAAGCCTTCGGTTTTGAGTGCCAAACCTTTCAGGAGAGCATTTTCAAGCTTTTGGCACCATTTTTGAGTGAATTGCCAAAAGTCAGATTTTTGCTGAAATTGTGACCCCGGGGCTTAGGGATTTTTTCAAAAAAATATTTTCTGCCGGTTAAGTTTTTTGGGCTGATTTCTTGTCCTGTGATAAAAAGCCTTCGGTTTTGAGTGCCAAACCTTTCAGGAGAGCATTTTCAAGCTTTTGGCACCATTTTTGAGTGAATTGCCAAAAGTCAGATTTTGCTGAAATTGTGACCCCGGGGCTTAGGGATTTTTTTGAAAAAAATATTTTCTGCCGGTTAAGTTTTTTGGGCTGATTTCTTGTCCTGTGATAAAAAGCCTTCGGTTTTGAGTGCCAAACCTTTCAGGAGAGCATTTTCAAGCTTTTGGCACCATTTTTGAGTGAATTGCCAAAAGTCAGACTTTTGCTGAAATTGTGACCCCTGGGCTTAGGGATTTTTTCAAAAAAATATTTTCTGCCGGTTAAGTTTTTGAGGGCTGATTTCTTGTCCTGTGATTAAAAGCCTTCTGTTTCGAGTGCCAAACCTTTCAGGAGAGCATTTTCAAGCTTTTGGCACCATTTTTGAGTGAATTGCCAAAAGTCAGATTTTTGCTGAAATTGTGACCCCGCGGCTTAGGGATTTTTCAAAAAAATATTTTCTGCCGGTTAAGTTTTTTGGGCTGATTTCTTGTCCTGTGATAAAAAGCCTTCGGTTTTGAGTGCCAAACCTTTCAGGAGAGCATTTTCAAACTTTTGGCACCATTTTTGAGTGAATTGCCAAAAGTCAGACTTTTGCTGAAATTGTGACCCCGGGGCTTAGGGATTTTTTCAAAAAAATATTTTCTGCCGGTTAAGTTTTTTGGGCTGATTTCTTGTCCTGTGATAAAAAGCCTTCGGTTTTGAGTGCCAAACCTTTCAGGAGAGCATTTTCAAGCTTTTGGCACCATTTTTGAGTGAATTGCCAAAAGTCAGACTTTTGCTGAAATTGTGACCCCGGTGCTTAGGGATTTTTTCAAAAAAATATTTTCTGCCGGTTAAGTTTTTGAGGGCTGATTTCTTGTCCTGTGATAAAAAGCCTTCTGTTTTGAGTGCCAAACCTTTCAGGAGAGCATTTTCAAGCTTTTGGCACCATTTTTGAGTGAATTGCCAAAAGTCAGATTTTTGCTGAAATTGTGACCCCGGGGCTTAGAGATTTTTTCAAAAAAATATTTTCTGCCGGTTAAGTTTTTTGGGTTGATTTCTTGTCCTGTGATAAAAAGCCTTCGGTTTTGAGTGCCAAACCTTTCAGGAGAGCATTTTCAAGCTTTTGGCACCATTTTTGAGTGAATTGCCAAAAGTCAGACTTTTGCTGAAATTGTGACCCCGGGGCTTAGGGATTTTTTCAAAAAAATATTTTCTGCCGGTTAAGTTTTTTGGGCTGATTTCTTGTCCTGTGATAAAAAGCCTTCGGTTTTGAGCGCCAAACCTTTCAGGAGAGCATTTTCAAGCTTTTGGCACCATTTTTGAGTGAATTGCCAAAAGTCAGACTTTTTCTGAAATTGTGACCCCGGGGCTTAGGGATTTTTTCAAAAAAATATTTTCTGCCGGTTAAGTTTTTTGGGCTGATTTCTTGTCCTGTGATAAAAAGCCTTCGGTTTTGAGTGCCAAACCTTTCAGGAGAGCATTTTCAAGCTTTTGGCACCATTTTTGAGTGAATTGCCAAAAGTCAGATTTTTGCTGAAATTATGACCCCGGGGCTTAGGGATTTTTTCAAAAAAATATTTTCTGCCGGTTAAGTTTTTTGGGCTGATTTCTTGTCCTGTGATAAAAAGCCTTCGGTTTTGAGCGCCAAACCTTTCAGGAGAGCATTTTCAAGCTTTTGGCACCATTTTTGAGTGAATTGCCAAAAGTCAGATTTTTGCTGAAATTGTGACCCCGGGGCTTAGGGATTTTTTCAAAAAAATATTTTCTGCCGGTTAAGTTTTTGAGGGCTGATTTCTTGTCCTGTGATAAAAAGCCTTCTGTTTCGAGTGCCAAACCTTTCAGGAGAGCATTTTCAAGCTTTTGGCACCATTTTTGAGTGAATTGCCAAAAGTCAGATTTTTGCTGAAATTGTGACACCGGGGCTTAGGGATTTTTTCAAAAAAATATTTTCTGCCGGTTAAGTTTTTTGGGCTGATTTCTTGTCCTGTGATAAAAAGCCTTCGGTTTTGAGTGCCAAACCTTTCAGGAGAGCATTTTCAAGCTTTTGGCACCATTTTTGAGTGAATTGCCAAAAGTCAGATTTTTGCTGAAATTGTGACCCCGGGGCTTAGGGATTTTTTCAAAAAAATATTTTCTGCCGGTTAAGTTTTTTGGGCTGATTTCTTGTCCTGTGATAAAAAGCCCTTCGGTTTTGAGCGCCAAACCTTTCAGGAGAGCATTTTCAAGCTTTTGGCACCATTTTTGAGTGAATTGCCAAAAGTCAGATTTTTGCTGAAATTGTGACCCCGGGGCTTAGGGATTTTTTCAAAAAAATATTTTCTGCCGGTTAAGTTTTTGAGGGCTGATTTCTTGTCCTGTGATAAAAAGCCTTCTGTTTCGAGTGCCAAACCTTTCAGGAGAGCATTTTCAAGCTTTTGGCACCATTTTTGAGTGAATTGCCAAAAGTCAGATTTTTGCTGAAATTGTGACCCCGGGGCTTAGGGATTTTTTCAAAAAAATATTTTCTGCCGGTTAAGTTTTTTGGGTTGATTTCTTGTCCTGTGAGAAAAAGCCTTCTGTCTCGAGTGCCAAAACTTTCAGGAGAGCATTTTCAAGCTTTTGGCACCATTTTTGAGTGAATTTCCAAAAGTCAGATTTTTGCTGAAATTGTGACCCCAGGGCTTAGGGATTTTTTCAAAAAATATTTTCTGCCGGTTAAGTTTTTGAGGGCTGATTTCTTGTCCTGTGATTAAAAGCCTTCTGTTTCGAGTGCCAAACCTTTCAGGAGAGCATTTTCAAGCTTTTGGCACCATTTTTGAGTGAATTGCCAAAAGTCAGATTTTTGCTGAAATTGTGACCCCGGGGCTTAGGGATTTTTTCAAAAAAATATTTTCTGCCGGTTAAGTTTTTGAGGGCTGATTTCTTGTCCTGTGATAAAAAGCCTTCTGTTTCGAGTGCCAAACCTTTCAGGAGAGCATTTTCAAGCTTTTGGCACCATTTTTGAGTGAATTGCCAAAAGTCAGATTTTTGCTGAAATTGTGACCCCGGGGCTTAGGGATTTTTTCAAAAAAATATTTTCTTCCGGTTAAGTTTTTGAGGGCTGATTTCTTGTCCTGTGATAAAAAGCCTTCTGTTTCGAGTGCCAAACCTTTCAGGAGAGCATTTTCAAGCTTTTGGCACCATTTTTGAGTGAATTGCCAAAAGTCAGATTTTTGCTGAAATTGTGACCCCGGGGCTTAGGGATTTTTTCAAAAAAATATTTTCTGCCGGTTAAGTTTTTTGGGCTGATTTCTTGTCCTGTGATAAAAAGCCTTATGTTTCGAGTGCCAAACCTTTCAGGAGAGCATTTTCAAGCTTTTGGCACCATTTTTGAGTGAATTGCCAAAAGTCAGATTTTTGCTGAAATTGTGACCCCGGGGCTTAGGGATTTTTTCAAAAAAATATTTTCTGCCGGTTAAGTTTTTTGGGTTGATTTCTTGTCCTGTGAGAAAAAGCCTTCTGTCTCGAGTGCCAAAACTTTCAGGAGAGCATTTTCAAGCTTTTGGCACCATTTTTGAGTGAATTTCCAAAAGTCAGATTTTTGCTGAAATTGTGACCCCGGGGCTTAGGGATTTTTTCAAAAAAATATTTTCTGCCGGTTAAGTTTTTGAGGGCTGATTTCTTGTCCTGTGATTAAAAGCCTTCTGTTTCGAGTGCCAAACCTTTCAGGAGAGCATTTTCAAGCTTTTGGCACCATTTTTGAGTGAATTGCCAAAAGTCAGATTTTTGCTGAAATTGTGACCCTGGGGTTTAGGGATTTTTTCAAAAAAATATTTTCTGCCGGTTAAGTTTTTTGGGCTGATTTCTTGTCCTGTGATAAAAAGCCTTCGG
>NW_027669979.1:0-28950 GCF_964188305.1 Podarcis bocagei | reverse complement strand
GGCTTTTCTCCGTGAAAGGAGAGGGGCTGGCGCAGGATCGGGGCTGGGGACCGGAGTGGCTAGGCCGCGAGGGACCAGCTCTCAGAACATGCTCAGATGCCCTGGACTGGGTGAAACAGCAGGGGCTTTTCCATTCATAGAATCATAGAATCATAGAATCCTAGAGTTGGAAGAGACCACAAGGGCCATCGAGTCCAACCCCCTGCCAAGCAGGAAACACCATCAGAGCACTCCTGACATATGGTTGTCAAGCCTCTGCTTAAAGACCTCCAAAGGAGGAGACTCCACCACACTCCTTGGCAGCAAATTCCACTGTCGAACAGCTCTTACTGTCAGGAAGTTCTTATGAAAAATCATAAATAAGGGAGACCATGACGGAGGTGGCTAAACAGGGGACAGTAAGGATGTTGCAGGAATTTATGTATAGGTTGGGGGGGTTGCCCCTCCAGCAGATATCATGCACATGCAGCCCACTACCAAAACCAGCACAATCGCATTTGGGGCTTTTGTGACTTGTCCCCACAAAACACTTCATCACAGTTTCTTCCTATCTAATTCAAAGGGCCTCTGCTGCAGAATACCAAATGTAACAATTCACTGATAAATGTACTTATGTACTGGCTCACAGGGAAAACTTCAGAAATTCATATAGACCTGTGAGCTCAGCTACTCAGCAGCGCCTCTGCCTGAGTGATAATCCCTGGCCTCCTGATACTGAGTGCCAGACAGGTAGCCATTCCAGAAATAACAAACCCAGATGAAGACAAAAGGGTGTGATGAACTTGGCTGGGAAACAGGGAAATGTAAAGATCTCTTTTGTTACACTTGATGGGTGTTTGGTGGAGGGCAAGGGGAACCATGGGGCAGGGTCCAGGATGCTCAGATTACTGCCACCAGACCTCCCCTTTCATGATGTAACCATGATGTATTAGTGATGTAGTTTCGGTGGGGAGTAACATGGGAATTAGCAGCTAATAAAAGTTTGGGTTCTCTTTTGTTTGGGGCTTCCATCTTGTTCCACCTGGTGGCAGGTGGGAGTCCTGTCGCCACAGTCTTCAATCAAGACCAAGCCAACTGGCTGCTGTTTTGCTCTGGGATTCCTGGCTGGTGTCCTTGTTTTCTGTCCAAGGGAGCCCTTAGATTTCTCCATTAACAAGGACAATCTTCCTTATCTCAGCTATGTAATGTATAGAATCATGGAATGGCAGAGTTGGAAAAGGACCAAACGGTCATCTACTCCAGCCCCCTGGGATGTTTTAATGTTGTCGCCCGCTCTGGGGTCTCAGGGTGAAGGGAAGTTAATAAATTCATTGTTATTATGAATTTTTTATTTATATGAATTTGTTATTTAGTTATTTGTCCATGCCTCCCACAAGGTTGGCCACGTGCTCGGAAGAAGAACGACTGTAGCATTTCCCCTTCCCTCAAGTCACATTAATTTCCAAAATCCCTCCAAAAGCCAAGCGCTTTCCATGAAAATGCTCCCTGGCCGCTGGAAAGCAGAAGAGGAAGATTTGGGCAGAGCAACATGTTTTGAAATTCTCTTAACCGTTTTTTCTCTAATTAACAAGGATCCCTTCCCTCCACAAACATTATCTTCAAAGAGGGTAATTTGCTTAGCTTTGTTGGGGGAGGGGAGAAAATCCCATTTGCAAAGTTAATGGAAGTTTACGCTTGAGAGGGGCAAATTGTTGCCTGGGCTAACACCCAGGCCATTATCGAAAACAAGAGAACATTTCCTAAATGTGGAGGGGGGAAGTTCTGAAATGAGAGGTGGTGAGAATTAGGAATGCATGGAACCAGTTTTCTGTGGCCTTTTCTTTCTAATCTCTCTGTGACCTACATCAGCAGTATTTGTCAAAATGCTTGAATCAATTGTAAAAGTGGGAGTTTCTCTGAGCATATGCAGAGTGATTTCCCTCTTGTGCTCAGTGAACAAAATTTGCACCTGCCTCCCTCAACTTTTTTGTTGTTGTTTAGTCATTTAGTCGTGTCCGACTCTTCATGGCCACCTGGACCAGAGCACGCCAGGCACTCCTGTCTTCCACTGCCTCCCGCAGTTTGGTCAAACTCATGCTGGTAGCTTGGAGAACACTGTCCCACCATCTCGTCCTCCGTCATCCCCTTCTCCTTCTGCCCTCCATCTTTCCCAACATCAGGGTCTTTTCCAGGAAGTCTTCTCTTCTCATGAGGTGGCCAAAGTCTTGGAGCCTCAGCTTCAGGATCTGTCCTTCCAGTGAGCACTCAGGGCTGATTTCCTTCAGAATGGAGAGGTTGGATCTTCTTGCAGTCTGTGGGCCTCTCAAGAGTCTCCTCCAGCACCAGAATTCAAAAGCATCCATTCTTTGGCAATCAGCCTTCTTGATGGTCCAGCTCTCACTTCCATACATCACTACTGGGGAAACCAGAGCTTTAACTATACAGACCTTTGTCCCTCAACTTAGTGCCCTCCAGATGTTTTCGGGAAGGCTGAGAGTAGTATAGGGAGCCTGCCTCCTGTCAGATTGCAGAAGTCCCACCCCTCTTGAGGCTGATTGATGATGTCACAGGACTTCCTGCCACAGATGATGAACCAGTTCCAGCCAAAGTGCATGGCAGTCCAAAACTGGTTCAAAGCTTCACCCTATTGGGCCACTGCGGCAGGACCTCACTGTAGAGGGGGTCACATGCTTTGATATGGCCAATCACATCCCATATTTTGACTTAGAAGAATACAACTTTGCACCATTGATCCATTGATCCATCCCATGCTCACAGAGGAGCCATGAACCTTGCGTTTCCTGGATTCTACCAAAGGGGAGACAGAACATTTAGGGCAGGGGTCAGCAAACTTTTTCAGCCGTGGGCCGGTCCATCAGACCATGTGGTGGGCTGGACCATATTTTTTTTGGGGGGGGGGAATGAACGAATTCCTGTGCCCCACAAATAACCCAGAGAAGCATTTTAAATAAAAGCACACATTCTACTCATGTAAAAACACCAGGCAGGACCCACAAACAACCCAGAGATGCATTTTGAAATATACTCAGAGTCGAGAGTGGATTTCATGCTCTTTATTCAGCTCATAGCGGTGAGGAGGAATGGAAGTTGCCCCAGAATGTCTGCTTTATATACATTATTTAACGCAATGGCCCCCACATGATTGGCTAATTCCGGGATTCACCTGTAGGCCAATCAGGTTGCGGATTCACTTCCACCTGGAGCTGGATTGGGTGGCTCCTGTGGACCAATCAGGCTGCTGCATTCTGGACCCTATTATTCTAGGCCCAATCAGACTGCTGCATTCTGAATCCTTTTGTTCTAGGACCAATCAGGCTGCTGCATTCTGGATCCTATTCAACTCAGTACATAACACATTTTAAATAAAAGGACACATTCTGCTCATGTAAAAACACGCTGATTCCCGGACCGTCCACTGGCCGGATTGAGAAGGCGATTGGGCCACGTCCGGTCCCCAGGCCTTAGGTTTTCTACCCCTGATCCAGGGAGTCATTGGGACCACATAGGGGCTTCCTGTGGATGCCATCAATCAATCTCAAAGGGGGTGGAACTTCCAGTATTTGACAGGAGGCATGATGCCTCTACTACTCCCAGCCTTCCCCAAAACATCTGGAGGGCAGTAACTCAATGAATCACAGAATCATAGAATTGGAAGGGGTCACAGGGGTCATCTAGTCCAGTGTTTCCCAACCTTTTTTGGGCAAAGGCACACTTGTTTGAGGAAAAAAATCTCGCGGCACACCACCATTACAGCCCCGTGACGTCAGCGTGCAGCGTCACGCCGGGAGGGACGCACGAAAGTGAAAGTTTTCAATTTTTTCCCTCCCCCTTGCCGGGGAACCTCCAAGCTTTGGGGGTGGGGGGGGGAGGAGGCAGCAAAGCGAGGGACTGAGGGACGGCGGCAGCTGAGGCGGCGGCGGCTGTTGTGGTGGTGGCGGCGATAGCGGGCGGAGGAGGGGGCGGCGGCGGGGCCGAGGTGGCCGGCGGCGGCGGGGGAGGCGGCGGCGGGTGGAGCAGGAGGGCGGCCGAGGCCGGTGAGGGAGTAGGGTTGCCCGGGGCTTGAGGAGCCGTCGCCGGGAGTTGCTGCTGCTGTTGTTGCTGCTGCTGCCCGGACATGCCGGCCTCCTCCTCGTCCGCTGTCTCGCGCTCCTCCCTTTTGCACGCGCTGCCCCGCCGCCGCCCCATTGGCTGGGTCCTGTCAGCTGATCCTGTGTTATTTCCTGTGTGTGTGTGTGAGGGAAGAATGGAGAGAGAAACCTCGGCACCACCACCGCGGAGCCGCCCCCGGCTCGACGCGGATCCTCGCCGCCGCCGCCTCTCACCGCCCGACTCGCCCGCCTCCCTCCCACGGCACACTAGCCAACGTCTCACGGCACACTAGTGTGCCGCGGAACACCGGTTGGGAAACACTGATCTAGTCCAATCCCCTGCAGTGCAGGAACATTTTGCCCAGCGAGGGGCTCATGACCCTGAGATTAAAGGGGTCTCCTGCTCTACCGGGTGAGCTAAGGAAGGCTGAATCTTCTCTCTTGGGTGCGAGCTGGGAAACCACTCTGCATATGCTCAGAGAAACTCATGCTTCTATAACCATGTATTTCAAGAAAGAAGAGGGAGGGTGGAATAAGGCGTGTGTGATGGGCACTTGAGCAGAGGACACCCAAGAAGAAAGGAGGTGAGGGTCAGGAGTTCAGCCTACACTCGAGTAGGACCCTTGCAGAGACACATGCCGGCAGCGAGCCCCCGCACCACAAATACGATCCAGAGCTCATCCCTGAAAAACCATTCCAGACCTCCTTTCAGAATAGATTAACAAACAAACGCTATTGAGATCTGCTTTGCACAAGCCCCTAAAACATCAGTCAGTGTTTTATTTGTGTTCAATTCCGCTTGCGAGGCAATGGGGTTGGGAGGCTGTCTGAGGCTAAACAAATACCTCCTCTGCTTCCTCGGATGATTAAATATCTCAAAACTTAATTAAAGAGAGTTTGGGGCTTTTTTTAAAAAAAAGCAGGAGGTGGATGGGTGAGGGGAGGACATCGTGCAGCCTTTGAACAGCAGAGAGAGCAGAAAGGCCGTCTTCAGCTGTCAGTGACGGGTCACCGGCAGCGGAGGCAAAGGCAGGCGCGAGATGGGCCGGTGGGATCTGGGATTGGCACGGATCAGGAAACAGCTGGGCAGAGGCTGGGTCATTGGACGGGCAGGGATTCTTCCAAAGGGAGCAAGAGGCAAGGCGAGGAGGCAGGAGATCAGCGGGGAGGGAGCCAGTTGGCTAGCGGCAGATGCAAGCAGGAAAGATGGGAAGCAAGCTGGCAGGAACATCAAAGGAAAACCGTGCTGGAGAAAGTCAAAGGTCTACCTCACAGAATCCAAGAGTTGGAAGGGACCTCTCAGGGTCATCTAGTCCAACCCCCTGCGATGCAGGAATATGCATCAGGAAGAACTTTCTGGCGATAAGAACTGTTTGATGGTGGAACGGACACTCCTTCCTTGGAGGTTTTTAGACAGAGTGTGATGGCCTGGGAATCGGATTCAGATGCTGAACCTGAGGGATCCCAGCCTGCACAGGAGTCCCTGCCTCCAGAACCAGCTGAACTGGGGCTGGGGCATGAGCCTGAAGGGTCCTCACCTGTGCTGGATCCTCAGGTGCAGGCACCAGCTGAGTCTGCTCTGGCTCCTGAGGGGATGGAGGACCCATTGCCTGCAGGTCCTCCACTCTCAGGCCCATCAGGGGAAGAGGAGGTTGCCTCTGGGTCCAGTAACCCTCCAGCCTCTCCTGAGCTGCAGAGGCTCAGGGCAGAGAGGCGGAGGGAACTAAGTTCCCGCAGGAGGAGTGCTCACCTCCAGGCCAGGAGAGGCAAGTCACCTGTGGACCGGGGCCACCCTATGCCTCGGGGCAGATAAAAGCCGGCCAGCCCAGTCCCAGGTTGTGGGAGCAACTTTGTTGGTTGTCAGTTCCTTTCTAAACCCTGTCCTGCAATCCTGCTGGAGCTCCTGACCTCACCTGCACCCAGCTTCAACTTTTATGGACTGCCTCCATACTGCACCTTCGACCTTGGACTGGACTCGGACCTCGCCTCCCGGTTAGCCCACGGGACCACCACACATCATCATCATCATCATCATCATCATCATCATCATCATTTATTAGTTGTACCCCACCCATCTGGCTGGTTTCCCCAGCCACTCTGGGCGGCTTCCATAAAAACCAAAAATACACTAAAATATCACACATTAAAAACTTCCCTGAACAGGGCTGCCTTAAGATGTCTTCTGAATGCCAGGTAGTTGTTTACTTCCTTGACATCTGGTGGCAGGGCGTTCCACAGGGCGGGCGCCACTACCGAGAAGGCCCTCTGCCTGGTTCCCTGTAGCTTGGCTTCTCGCAATGAGGGAACCGCCAGAAGGCCCTCGGCGCTGGACCTCAGCGTCCAGGCAGAACAATGGGGGTGGAGACGCTCCTTCAGGTATACTGGGCCGAGGCCATTTAGGCCGTTTAGGCCCACACAGAGGTTGGATGGCCATCTGCTATGCATATCTCCTCTCAATCTCCTATTTTCCAAGCTGAACATACCCAATTCCCTCAACCGTTCCTCATATGGCTTGGTTTCCAGACCTCGATCTTCCTGTTTGGCCTCCTCTGCACACCTTCCAGCTTCTCAACACCCTTCTTAAATTGTGGTGCCCAAAACCAACCAGCATTTGTGTGCTGGGTCCGGGGGTAACCCTTGAAACACGGTCCAGGACCGGTCCAGAATCTGGAGGTTCCGCTAGGTGTCAGTCCGACAGAGCCAAGGCAGGACACCAGGTGAGGACAGGTACAGGATCTGGCAAACAGCAATGATGCTCCCGCAACCTGGGGCAGGGTCCGACAGCCATTTATCTCTGTCGGGGTAATGGCCAGTCCTGATGCCCCGACGACTCACCTCCCTGTTTTGCCCGAAGGCGAGCACTCCTCCTGCGAGTACTCAGGTCTCTCCTTCTCTCAGACCTGAGTCTCTGCAGCTCAGGAGACGTCGGTGGGTGACTAGACCCAGGGGCCACCTCAGCCTCCCCTGACCCAACTGGTAGTGGAGCAGGTGTAAGTGATGACCCAGCTGGAGGCAACGAGGTCATCCCTGCATCTGGAGCCAGGGCAGGCTCAGGCCCCTGACTCGGCCAGTGCTTGTTGCAGGAGAACCTGTGCAGACTGGGACTCATCAGGATCAGGCCCCAGACTTGGTTCAGATGATGCCTGAGGCAAAGGATCCGGTGCAGAATGAGACTCCTCTGGCTCCGAGTCCGAGCCCAAGTCCCAGGCCATCACAATTTCCAACTCAAGCTTCTGGGAAATGATTTATAACGAGTTAAAAAAAAAAGTTGAAAAATACATTTGTAAAGAAACCAGAAGCCTTTTTACTTGGAATAATAGGACTGGAATTTCCCCAAAAAAGATGTTAGATTATTTTTGTACGCCACTACAGCGGCAAGACTGCTATTAGCTAAAAATTGGAAATCTCAAGAAATACCAACGGTAGAAGAATGGCAGATGAAGAAGTTGGAGTTTTGGGAGCTGGCAGACCTGACGGGAAGAATCCACAATCAGAAAGAAGAGGAATAGCAAGAAGATTGGAAGAAATTTTAAGATTATTTAGTTAAATATTGTAATATTAGAGAAGTAGAAAATACTTGAAAGTACCAAACAGGCCTAGGATCAGAATAAGAATGTTTTATGTTGTATGAGGCAGAAGATCCGGTGTGGACTGAGTCTCCTCTGGTTCCGAGCCCAAGTCCCAGGCCAGCACAAATACCCAATTCCCTCAACCATTCCTCATATGGCTTGGTTTCCAAACCCTCTAATTTGCCCTCCTCTGCACACTTTCCAGCTTCTCAACATCCATCTTAAATTGTGGTGCCCAGAACCAACCATCATTTGCTCCTCACGGTCCAGAAGTACAGCCTTAAGTCTGGAGGTGTGCTGTGGAGCAATGAGGCCATACATTTGACTTCTCTGTAAGCATTGGGTTTCCAGGTTCTGGGTCCGTTTCCCTCTGGGTGTTAACACTGGGTTTCCCCCACGGCCGCCGTCGAATCCAGACATTCTCCCCCAACCCAAGTGAAATGACACCAGCAATATTCCTGGTGGGGGGATCTCTAGGGCACACCTTAGACCTAAAACACTGCAAATCTGCCCAGCTTGCCTTTCATCTTTGGCGATGCTCTCCGAGCCGTCCCAGCCTATAAAAAGACTTAGTGAAAAAATCTCTCTCCTAACAGGGGAAGGTTTTGTATCGACTGTGTCTGGCTGACATTTTGCATGGATCGTTAGCTGGTGGATAGAGATGTTTCTGCAGCAGTAACGGAGGACGTGGCACAGTTACAACTCGCGGAAAACAAAGAGGTTTCAGGGAAACGAGAAAGTGCCTTTGGGGGTGTTCTATTGCACTCAGAAATTGCTTGCACACTTCCTATAGGAGCGCCCCATTTTAACACTGCAGGACTGGGTGGGTCACTGGCATGATCCAGAAAGCTCTCCAAAGTAAAAATTACATTTGGCACCCAGGAGGTTGTGCAGAAGCTGATGGAATAACAGAATCTGTAGAGTTGGTGCATCTCTGGGTTATTTACGGGGCCTGCCTGGTGTTTTTACATGAGTAGAATGTGTGCTTTTATTTAAAATGCATCTCTGGGTTATATGTGGGGCATAGGAATTCATTCATTCATCGTATTTTTCGCTCTATAAGACGCACCAGACCACAAGACGCACCTAGCTTTTGGAGGAGGAAAACAACAACAAAAATATTCTGAATCCCAGAAGCCAGAACAGCAAGAGGGATCACTGCGCAGCAAAAGCAGTGATCCCTCTTGCTGTTCTGGCTTCTGGGATAGCTGCGCGGCCTGCATTCACTCCATAAGACCCACACACATTTCCCCATACTTTTTAGGAGGGGAAAAGTGAGTCTTATAGAGCAAAAAATACGGTATTTATTTTTCAAAATATAGTCCGGCCCCCCACAAGGTCTGAGGGACAGTGGACTGGCCCCCTGCTGAAAACGTTTGCTGACTCCTGAACCGGCGCAGCCTTTTGGAAAAGTTCGGAATGTTCCCCTCTCATGCGCACAGTTTCTCCCCTGACCTGACAGAGGGGAAAAGAGGGAGAGAGAAAATGAGAAAGAGAAAGAGATTGTGTCTGGTGACCATCTTGTGACAGAAGCACATTTCCCCGTGGCCAGGCCGCTTCTGCAAAGCCTGGATCTTCTCAGCCCGAGCGAAAATCCACAGCCAAGATCTCATTTGTGAGCGAACACCTGTGAACAAAAGCTCTGCCTTCCCTCCCCTGACGGCGCCGAAATCTTCCAGCCACGCCGAGCTGCCATGAGACTCGTTTTCCATTTTCACCTTCAAGCGGTCCCACCAACGTGCAAGAATCAAAAAATATAAAGCAGGCAGTCATTTTGCGTCACTCGAGGCAGAGGAACTGAGAGAGGAGCTGAATCATTCTTGGAGTCATGGAATTGTTGAGCTGGAAGGGACCTCAGAGGCCATCTAGTCCAGCCCCCTTGGGATGCTGGAATCTCATCCACGACAGACAGTGTTCAAAACTCCCATTGTTCCTGGCACATTTTTGCGACAGGGTATTTCATTACCGCGAGCAGTTTCTGAACTATGGGCGCAGAACTGCACCTAAGATTTCAGATTAAAACTGCAGAGTGGAAGGAAAAGAGGAGCTTTTTCTGCCTCCCCACTTCCAGCTACTCTCTGAAGACTGGAGAAGAATCTCTCTTAAGAATATTGGAGAGCTGGGCACAGAAAGGACTAGACCAAGTGAAAAAGGAACATAATATTTTAGCTGCAGTTCCTTCATTTTCAGCTTTGTATTCTTGTTTTAAAAAAGCCTGCCTAGATATTGCGTTGCTGCACCCATAACCTGGGTTTAAGGTGCCATTTAGCTCCTAGCTTTCATATCTCAGTTTCTAACACTGATGGTGTCACAGTCCGGTCTACGGGCGATCGAAGTCCCAGCTGAGGACGTCGGGACCGGGGGCAAGAGGGCGGGTTGGGAGCAGGAATGAGAGTCCAGAAGCCAGGGGTCCGAGAGTCAGGAAGCAGGGAGTCACGAAGTCGAGGGTCCAAGGGTCAAGAAGCAAGAAACCAAACACAGCAAGGCAGGAAACGTGTTGCTGTGGCAAAGAGCCGAAGGGAAATGCTGCCCTTATATCCCTTCCCGGCTCTTGCCACCAGGTGCTGTGAGTTACCAAGCGGCCTCACCTGTGCGGCCTCGTCTTGCCTCTCTAGAACAAACTTAGGAAGGCCCCAGTCCTGCGAATAGCTACCGGTCACAGGGACTGGCTCCTGCACGCACTCCTGACAGATGGCCTCTGCTTAAAAACCTCCAAGGAAGAAGAGTTCACCACCTCCCTAGAAAGACCATCCCACTAACAGTTCTTCCTGCCAGAAAATTCTTCCTGATGTTGAGTCGGAATCTCCTTTCCTGTACTTGAAGCCACGGGTTCGAGTCCTACCCTCCAGTGCAGGAGAAAACAAGCTTGCTCCATCTTCCATGCGACAGCCCTTGAGATATTTGTGAAGATGGCTATCTTATCTCCTCTTGGTCTCCTCTTTACTCAGCTTACCCAACACAACTCTCTCAACCATTCCTCATAAGGCTTGGTTTCCAGACCCTATTATTTATACCCCGCCCATCTGGCTGGGCTTAACCAGCCACTCTGGGCGGCTTCCAAAAGAATATTAAAATACTATAATACATCAAACATTAAAAGCTTCCCTAAACAGGGCTGCCTTCAGATGTCTTCTAAAAGCCTGGTAGTTGTTGTTCTCTTTGACATCTGGTGGGAGGGCGTTCCACAGGGCGGGCGCCACTACCGAGAAGGCCCTCTGCCTGGTTCCCTGTAACTTGGTTTCTTGCAATGAGGGAACCGCCAGAAGGCCCTTGGAGCTGGATCTCAGTGTCCGGGTAGAACGATGGGGGTGGAGATGCTCCTTCAGGTATACTGGGCCGAGGCCGTTTAGGGCTTTAAAGGTCAGCACCAACACTTTGAATTGTGCTCGGAAACACACTGGGAGCCAATGTAGGTCTTTCAAGACCGGTGTTATATGGTCTCTGCGGCCGCTCCCAGTCACCAGTCTAGCTGCCGCATTCTGGATTAGTTGTAGTTTCCAGGTCACCTTCAAAGGTAGCCCCACTGTGGAGTTCTCCCTGCCCTGTCAGAAGCTATATTCCACTGAACGTGATCTGCTGGGACTCGCAGATGGGGAGATATGCTGTCGCACCCAAGACCTGCATCAGGACTTCCCATTGGAGTATCTGTTTGGCCACTGTGAGAACAGGATACTGGGCTTTGTGGGCCATTGGCCTGATCCTGCAAACCTCTTTTTGATGTTCTTACTACAGCAAGATGAGGGTGGCGCTGTGGGTTAAACCCCTGAGCCTCTTGGGCTTGCCGATCAGAAGGTCAGCAGTTCGAATCCCCGCAACGGGGTGAGCTCCCGTTTCTCAGTCCCAGC
Source organism: Podarcis bocagei (assembly GCF_964188305.1). Lineage (NCBI taxonomy): Eukaryota > Metazoa > Chordata > Lepidosauria > Squamata > Lacertidae > Podarcis > Podarcis bocagei. The sequence continues at coordinate 17,448 of NW_027669979.1, read as the reverse complement.
TCCTGCCAACCTAGCAGTTCGAAAGCATAGTGCAAGTGCAAGTAGATAAATAGGTACCACTCTGGCGGGAAGGTAAACAGCATTTCCGTGCGCTGCTCTGGTTCGCCAGAAGTGGCTTAGTCCTGCTGGCCACATGACCCGGAAGCTGTACGCCGGCTCCCTCGGCCACTAAAGCGAGATGAGCGCCGCAACCCCAGAGTCGTCCACGACTGGACCTAATGATCAGGGGTCCCTTTACCTTTGCTAAAGCAATGAACACAATCATTTCTTTTAAAACCCTTGGGAAAAGGGGAGGATTTCGAACCCGTGACAAAACCTCAGCGTTGAAGGTAGGGCCTTGGAGAGAAACTCTCCCGCTAAACCTCAGGGTGTTTTTTTTCCAAATTTGCACTGGCCAAGAAACTGTCGCCCCTCCTCTTCAAAACCCCCCCCCCCAAAAAAAACCCCAGCAAATTAAAGAGCTCTTATTATTGAAGGTTTCAGGACCAGGGAGAGCTCCTGTGGATTTCAATTTATAGTGCAAATAGATTTAATGAGCACCTTCAACTCCTGTAAGCATAAATAGGCACCAACCTCCGCCTTCGTCTCCCTGGCCTTGTTCACTGGAATGAATTAACCCCATAGATAATGGGGCACATCTGGGAGGTTCTGCCTCGCAAGCTTGTGATTAAGTAAATGGTTTTGCTTTCCATGTGTGTGTGTGTGTGTGCGTCCAAGAACATATTTCTCATGTGCAAGGAAAGAGTTTTGGGGGACATTGGTGTTGGTTTTTTTGGTGTTTTCATTTATTTTTTTAAAAATGCCTAGGTAATGAAAGTGCACTGAAGTGTTTAAATTGCACAAATCCTGCACTCAACACACGCACTTTGGAGAACTGAGAGCCAATTATGCAAAAAAGTAGAAAGGTACTATATCGGCATAAATTATTCCAAGCCGGTATTATTATTTCTTCCTCCTCCTTAAAGGAGCGTTTTAATGAGTGGCCCCCTCTGCCAAAGATCTAATGGGTTGTTTCAGATTCCCTGCCTTCCTTATCACCCCTCCAGCTCCTGAGCATTCCACCCCCTTCTCTACATTTTAAGTCGCCCCTGATATTGTGGAGAAGCTGGTAAAATGTGGACTGGATGAGGTTAAGGTTAGGCGGATTTGTAGCTGGTTGACTGTCTGAAGTCAAAGAGTAATCCTTAGTGGTTCCTCGTCATCCTGGGGAAAAGTGACGAATAGGGTTCTGTCCTGGGCCCGTCATTGTTCAACTTCTTTATAAATGACTTGGATGGGGCGCTGGGCGGAGTTTCTTTTTTGTTCAGCCACCAGGGAGCAGCCATGGTGGAGCCAAAGGTATTGGTGATTGATGGACGATTGATGGACGTGGCCACCTGCTAAGTCGTCTGGCTGCCATTGTGGCTAAGCAAGTCTTGCTGGGGGACATGGGTGGCGCTGTGGGTTAAGCCACTGAGCCTAGGACTTGCCGATCAGAAGGTCGGCGGTTCGAATCCCCACGACGGGGTGAGCTCCCGTTGCTCGGTCCCTGCTCCTACCAACCTAGCAGTTCAAAAGCACGTCAAAGTGCAAGTAGATAAATAGGTACCACTCTGGTAGGAAGGTAAACGGCGTTTCCGTGCGCTGCTCTGGTTCGCCAGAAGCGGCTTAGTCATGCTGCCACATGACCTGGAAGCTGTACGCCGGCTCCCTCGGTCAGTAAAGCGAGATGAGTGCCGCAACCCCAGAGTCGGCCACAACTGGACCTGATGGTCAGGGATCCCTTTACTTTTTAAGTCTTGCTGGGGCGCAAAGTGGTAGTTGTGCAATGTGAAGGGATCAGCATATCCGGCCACTTCTACCGTAACAAATTGAAGTACCTTGCTTTCCTGCATAAGCGTATAAACACCAACCCGTCCCGTGGTCCCTAACACTTCATAGCTGGATCTTCTGTGTGGGAATGTTCTGGGGTGCAGGAGAGGATATATTGACTAATTATATCCTTATCCAACTTGTGCTAACAAGTTCCCAAAATATCAGCAGAGTTTATAGACATTCCCCTTTAAGTTTGCAACGGTAACGTGTGCACAGGTTCGCTAGAACCTCTATAATAATTACCCTGATAATTTCCCCTTTGTTCCCTCTTAAAATACAAGACACGACACAGTCTTTATAAAAGTATAAAAGAGTTTACTCACGTTCTGTTCACAACATGATCCCAGAGGGCAGACAGGCTTAAAAAGGTTACATATATTTAGAATCTATCTTGTTGCAAGATAGACCTTATCTCCTCTCTTGGCTGAGAGCCAAGAGGGCATCTTTAGATGCTTCCTCATCGAAGGAAAATGGCAGAGAGAGAGAGATGGCTGCCTGCCCTGTGCTTTTGTCATTACCTGCACAGGTGAGGCCACACCCACCTCTGGTCACATGCGGAGGAAGTCCGTCCCCAGGAAGTTTACCTGCTTGCTGGACAGACATCCCTCCCCATGTTCTAACATGTACACTCTAGGAATGTTGTCATTGACTGCTCCTGTGTTTACATCCCACATTCTGGAGGACAGTGCGAAGAATGCTCCCACACAAGACCAAACAGGGTCAGGCTGCCTTGGAGAGGCTGAAGGTCTTTGATGGCATCCCTCCTCCTTACGATAAGCGCAAGAGGATGGGGGTCCCTGCAGCTCTGAAAATGGTCCACCTCAAGCCCACACACAAGTTTGCCTATTTGGGTCACCTTGCCAACAAAGGTCCATATAGTTCAAGCTATGGATTTCCCAGTAGCGATGTATGGAAGTGAGAGCTGGACCATCAAGAAGGCTGATCGCGAAAGAATGGATGCTTTTGAATTCTGGTGCTGGAGGAGACTCTTGAGAGTCCCATGGACTGCGAGAAGATCCAACCTCTCCATTCTGAAGGAAATCAGCCCTGAGTGCTCACTGGAAGGACAGATCCTGAAGCTGAGGCTCCGATACTTTGGCCACCTCATGAGAAGAGAAGACTCCCTGGAAAAGACCCTGATGTTGGGAAAGATGGAGGGCACAAGGAGAAGGGGACGCTAGAGGACGAGATGGTGGGACAGTGTTCTCGAAGCTACCAGCATGAGTTTGACCAAACTGCGGGAGGCAGTGGAAGACAGGAGGGCCTGGCGTGCTCTGGTCCAGGGGGTCACGAAGAGTCGGACATGACTAAACGACTAAACAACAACAGCCCATGAGGTTGGGTGGAAGTACCAAGCCATCATAGCTACCCTGGAGGAGAAGCGCAAGGCAAAGGCCAAGATTCATTACACAAAGAGGAAGGAACTGAAGAAACTCCAAAAGCAGGCAGAGAAAAATGTGGAGGGCAAGATTGCAAAATATAAAGACATCTTGAAACATTACGGCATTCTGGTTTAAATAAAACTATTCACAATAAATGATATAGTTTAATAAATAAATAAATAAATGACTTGGATGAAGGAATCAAGAGGATGCTCATCAAATTTGCAGGTGACACCAAACCGGGAGGGGTAGCTGATGCTGCCGAAGACAGAATCGGGATTCGAGATGGACGGATTGGAGAACTGGGCTAACAAGCTAACAAAAATGATATATAATGAGCTGAAGAAAATGTTCCAACTAACATTTTGTTAGGGGTTGTAGGAAAAGACCTGCCAAGGAAATTGAAAAAATATCTTTATGTATGCGACAATGGCGGTGATAGTCTTAATAGCACAAGGATGGAAGAACGAGGAAATCCCGACTAAAGAACTATGGCCAGAGAAATTGATGGACTACGCAGAACTGGCAAAATTGACACACAAACTACATGACAAGGATAACTGTGATTTTAAATATGAACGGGAACCCTTTACAAAGTATTTAAAGAAAGAATATAATGAACTGGACTCCTTGAATAAACCTTCCCCAACCTTTTATTGATAACATTCAGATAGATAAATTAAGGATCTGTACAGTTTTGTAATGTGCAGAAAATAACATATGTTGATAAACCAGAGAGAGAAGCTGAGGGAAGTATGGGGGGGAGGGGGGTTCATGTTGGTAGGGGGGGAGGAAAAAATAGGGGGGATTTAAGGATGATATGTGGTTTTGTTGATAAAATGTGATGTTGAAATTAATAATAAAAAATATTTTTTTTTTTTAAAAAAAAGGATATTGGAGTAGATGGGCTGTTGGCCTCATCCGGGAGTCAGCATCTTCTGATGTTCTGGAACCTCCAGGTTCAGAGGCAGTCTACCTGGATCCACTGTGAGATCCTGAAGGTTCTTCTTAATTTCTCTCTGTTTCCCATTTCTCCAAGCCCCAAATTCAGTTCTCTGGGTTTTGACACGGCTGTGATACATTTTTAAAAACTCCTCATGAAAATTCATCAGCGTTTAAGTGTGAATTTCTCCTCATCTGCACACGCTCCGATGCAATTTAGCCTCTTAAGGCACATTTTTACCAAGCAATCTTGCCTAATATAATGCACTTTTGTAGGTTATTTTCACTAACAGAGGACTAAAAGCCGCGCATTCTGGGAAGCAGCAAAAAAAATTTTGCTTTTCCAGGGCAGTAAAGGAGTCTCTACTACAACTGTCCACTTGTCAGGGTTTAAAAAGTATTCATCATATTTGTTTTTTCAATTATCTTATGTCTATATTGCCTTGGAAGGCACCTAACAGATCAATGGTAATAGTAACAATGCCATCTTTATTATTTTATCATTTATTTCATAAAATTTACACCCGGCTTCACTGTTTAAAAACCTCAAAGTGGACTACAAAAGATAAAGCCATCACATCACCAATAAGGGGAATTAGCAACAATAATCTAAGACTTTTCAAAATGCTAAATTAACAATCAACTTAAAAGCAGATCAAAACTTGCGCCAAACTTTCTAAGCAAATGGATAGGCTTGCCTAAATGCCAATGTTTTTAGCAGGCTCTGAAAAGAGTACAGTGAAGGCGCCTGCTTGATCTCAAGTGGCAGGGAGTTCCAAAGTGTAACTGCTGCCACGCTAAAATATCAAGCTCTGGGAAATGTGGAACAGTGCCAGTTCCATCGATCGAAGCAGCCAAGTGGGGAAAGGCAATTTCACTGGTAAACTGGTCCTCATGTGTTAAGGGCTTTATATACTTACAGTAATACTATTGTTATAAGAGGGGGGGGGACTGTTTCTTTTCCCTTATGGGGTACCCAAAAGCCCATATAGGGTCCTGAAGTGGGTTCCCTATCGGTAGGAGAAAATAACAGAGCCCAAAAGCCCATATAGGGTCCTGAAGTGGGTTCCCTATCGGTAGGAGAAAATAACAGAGGCCAACCAGAGAATATTGAGAAGCAAAGCGGCTAGTAAGCCTGATCTTTATTGATCTGTTGCAACAGGAACCCCACTCACCACACAAAGGAGGGAGGAGAGAACCCAGAACATTGGTGTGCAAGCCCTTATATAGACTTTTGAAATTGCCCACCCTGCAGCCCAAGACCACCCCCAAAAACATCATACATACATCACAGAAGGAGGCGGTCTACAGCAGAAATCCGCTCTGCCAGGATACCTGATAATGGTCACTGATTGCATTACCTGGGCAGCCTGGCCATTCATTTGTGATGGTAAATTTAGTTCCTGAATCCAGGTCACAGGCTCACCCTATTCATACACAAATATGCCCATAAGACAGGATTTGCAAGCAATAAGACAATGGAAAGGCTTTCCCCATTTGCCTCCTTCCCTGCAGAGGAATAGGTAAAGGGACCCCTGACCATTAGGTCCAGTCGTGGCCGACTCTGGGGTTGCGGCGTTCATCTTGCTTTACTGGCCGAGGGAGCCGGCATACAGCTTCCGGGTCATGTGGCCAGCAGGACTAAAACGCTTCTGGCGAACCAGAGCAGCGCACGGAAACGCCGTTTACTTTCCCGCCGGAGTGGTACCTATTTATCTACTTGCACTTTTACGTGCTTTTGAACTGCTAGGTTGGCAGGAGCAGGGACTGAGCAACGGGAGCTCACTCCATCGCAGGGATTCGAACCGCTGACCTTCTGATCGGCAAGCCCTAGGCTCTGTGGTTTAACCCACAGCGCCACCCACGTCCAGCAACCAAATCCTAAAAGGGAATCAGGCCCAGTGTCAAAAGACATGACATTATTTGTTGTTGTTGTTTGCAACTGGGTTTCAGTCTGCCGTCAATTCTCATCTGCATTCAACCCTGCCAACACGGCGGTTGCGGGGTGGGCAGGCGGTAATCCGGATTAATTCCTCCGGAAAATGGGTGCGGCCCCTTTGCGAGCTCCGCTTGCTGCTCCGCAATCCCATCCCCATAGATTCCTCATTCACTAACCCAGCTCCCCAGCCCACCCCACCGCCTGGCATCCTCCTCCGCCCCCCATTTCCACCCCATTCATTCTCCTCGCCTGGCGGGCTTGCTTTTTCCTTCTCCGCCCACCTCTTTAATCCTCTCTGTGTTGTGTTTGCCGGAGCGTGAACTGCCTTTTCTCTCCCGAATAGGGGGCGTGGAGTGCCAAAAATGCAGCGCTGCGCACACCGACACCCACTTCCCTCTCCCGACGTCGGTGCTTTCTCGTGTGGCCTCCTCCCTCCTCGGCGCGCTTTCCTCCTCCACCTCTCTGGAAAAATGACCTGGAGCAGGCAAGCAGCAGAACAGTTTTCAGACCGGATTCCTGGTTTTCTTGGGGGGGGGGGAGTCGTGTTGTTGTTGTTGAGTCGTTTAGTCGTGTCCGACTCTTCGTGGCCCCCTGGACCAGAGCACGCCAGGCACTCCTGTCTTCCACTGCCTCCTTCACTGAACTCTTCCTAGTGTCTGCTTAAAACATCTGTTTAGACAAGCCCACTCAGATATGAGAATGCTGGTGTGCTTTCAACTTACTGGAGGCTTTTAAATTATAATTAATTGAATGCATTGCTTTTACTAATAATCCTGGCGTCTAATTCTTTTTTCTAAACCACTTTACAAGAAGTTTACCGCCACCCCGGAGCTCAGAAAACAACCTTCCCCCTGCCCTGAATCTAACCATTACCCCTCTGGCATAGCTTACTCATTAGGACAGGAGACTCGTAATCTCAGGATTGTGGATTCGAGTCCCAAATTGGGCAACAGATTCCTGCATTGCAGGGGGTTGGAATAGATGACCCCTGGTGGTCCCTCCCTACTTCCACATTTCTACGACTCCTCCCTGTTGTCTTTGTCCATGGAGTTTTCTTGGCAGGGATACTGGAGTGGCTTGCCGGTTCCTGCTCCAGGTGGATCAAGTTTGGTCCAAACTCTCCACTATGACCTGTCCAGCTTGGGTGGCCCTGCACGGCATAGCTCATAGCTTCTCTGAGTTATTCAAGCTCCTTCTCCACGGCAAGGCAGTGAACACTGCAGATGGTGACAGCAGTCACGAAATTAAAAGACACCTGCTTCTTGGGAGAAAAGCAATGGCAAACCTAGACAGCACCTTAAAAAGCAGAGACATCACCTTGCCAACAAAGGTCCGTATAGTTAAAGCTCTGGTTTTCCCAGTAGTGATGTATGGAAGTGAGAGCTGGACCACAAAGAAGGCTGATTGCCGAAGAATGGATGCTTTTGAATTCTGGTGCTGGAAGAGACTCTTGAGAGTCCCATGGACTGCAAGAAGATCCAACCTCTCCATTCTGAAGGAAATCAGCCCTGAGTGCTCACTGGAAGGACAGATCCTGAAGCTGAGGCTCCAAGACTTTGGCCACCTCATGAGAAGAGAAGACTCCCTGGAAAAGACCCTGATGTTGGGAAAGATGGAGGGCACAAGGAGAAGGGGACAACAGAGGACGAGATGGTGGGACCAGCATGAGTTTGACCAAACTGCGGGAGGCAGTGGAAGACAGGAGGGCCTGGCGTGCTCTGGTCCAGGGGGTCACAAAGAGGCAGACACGACTAAACGACTAAACAACAACAACAATGTGTTTCCTGCTTGGCAGGGGGTTGGACTCGATGGCCCTTGTGGTCTCTTCCAACTCTATGATTCTATGATTCTATTCTATGAAATAATTATAATTTAAAAGCCTCCAGTAACTTGCATCAGCATTCTCAGTATCTGAGTGGGCTTGTCTAAACAGATGTTTTAAGCAGACACTATAAAGAGTTCAGTGAAGGTGCCTGTCTGGTTTCAATAGGCGGGGAGTTCCAACGGTCAAGCTATTACAAATGAGGATAAGGTGTTAAGACATGGGTCAGCAAACTTTTTCAGCAGGGGGCCGGCCCACTGTCCCTCAGACCTTGTGGGGGGCCGGACTGTATTTTGAAAACAAAAACCCTGAATGAATTCCTGTGCCCCACAAATAACCCAGAGATGCATTTTAAATAAAAGCAGACATTCTACTCATGTAAAAACACGCTGATTCTGTTACAGAAAAATCCAGATTTAGAAGGGGATTGGGTCACATCCAGCCCTTGGGCCTTAGTTTGCCCACCCATGTGTTGATGGCTTTGTGGCGCTGTGGGTTAAACCACAGAGCCTAGGACTTGCCGATCAGAAGGTCGGCAGTTCGAATCCCCGCGACGGGGTGAGCTCCTGTTGTTCGGTCCCTCCTCCTGCCAACCTAGCAGTTCAAAAGCACGTCAAAGTGCAAGTAGATAAATAGGTACCGCTCCGGCGGGAAGGTAAACGGCGTTTCTGTGCGCTGCTCTGGTTCGCCAGAAGCGGCTTAGTCCTGCTGGCCACATGACCCGGAAGCTGTACGCCGGCTCCCTCGGCCAGTAAAGCGAGATGAACGCCGCAACCCCAGAGACGGCCACGACTGGACCTAATGGTCAGGGGTCCCTTCACTGAAGAGTTCAGTGAAGGTGCCTGTCTGGTTTCAATAGGCAAGGAGTTCCAACGGTCAATCTATTACAAATGAGGATAAGGTGTTAAGACATGGGTCAGCAAACTTTTTCAGCAGGGTGCCAGTCCGCTGTCCCACAGACCTTGTGGGGCACCGGACTGTATTTTGAAAAACAACAACCCTGAGCGAATTCCTATGCCCCACAAATAACCCAGAGATGCATTTTAAATAAAAGGACACATTCTACTAATGTAAAAACACGCTGATTCCCAGACCGTCCGTAGACCGGATTGAGAAGGTAATTGGGCCGGATCCGGTCCCCTGGCCTTAGTTTGCCTACCCATGTGTTAAGGGCTTTATATACTAATAGCAACACCTTGAACTTGCCCTGGTAGCAAATTGGCAACCAGGGAAGATCTCTGAGTACAGGCACTATATGCTGACAAGGTCTCTCTCCTGTCAGCAATCGCGCTGCAGCATTCTGCGCTCACTGCAGCTTCCGGGTCAAGTACAAGGGAAGCCCCACAGACAGCACATTGCGGGAATCCAGCCTTCCCGCACAGTGTGCCCTAGCGCAGCATTCTAGCGCGCATCACTTGACTCTAGAACTGAGTGGGAAGAGTTGCGGGGGGGGGGCGAATTTTGAAAAACGGGCTGCATTTCGGTTTGTACGGTGTTTTAGAAAGCGCAGTTTGGGCCAGTTCGAACTGAGTTGAATTTCACCCCCTGTTTCACACACCATTGCTGTTGATTTGACGGTGCCTGAAAGGGCAGTGGGCAAGGTACCAGACTTGTGAGTGGCTGTGCCCCTTCTCCCAAGTAGACCACCCTAGGGCATGGGGAATCCTGTACCCATTTCCTCTAGGTGGCAAACAAGCTGGTATTGGCAAGAAGAGAGAGAAATATAGGTCGCCCCTTGCTAGTGAGCTACCTCCTCCTCCTCCTCCTCCTCCTCCTTCTTCTTCCGCAATCCCTCGTAGCCGAGTAAGATTGTCTTCCATAAACACGGTTTTAAAAGTCAGTCTGTAAGTGACTGTGGAGGCCAATTCTGGATCCACACGTCCTTTCACAGTGGGGACATTGGTTTCCGGGCGGGAGTTGACCCCGGTGTGGATTTGCCAAGCGTGCCTTCCTCTTGGCACGTTTCTCCCTTGCGTCCTGAGTTCGAGTGTCTTCAAAGCCCAGGACACCTTTGGTGAAGGCTGTTCTCCAACTGGAGCGCTCGCAGGCCAGTGTTTCCCACTTGTCGGTGTTTATACTACATTTTTAAAGATTTGCCTTGAGAGAGTCTTTAAACCTCTTTTGTTGACCAGCAGCATTACACTTTCCATTTTTAAGTTTGGAAGAAGAAGAAGAAGAAGAAGAAGAAGAAGAAGAAGAAGAAGAAGAAGAAGAAGAAGAGTAGTAGTAGTAGTAGTAGTAGTAGTAGTAGTAGTAGTAGTTTGGATTTGATATCCCACTTTATTGCTACCCGAAGGAGTCTCAAAGCAGCTAACATTCTCCTTTCCCTTCCTCCCCCACAAGAAACACTCTGTGAGGTGAGTGGGGCTGAGAGACTTCAGAGAAGTGTGACTGGCCCAAGGTCACCCAGCAGCTGCATGTGGAGGAGCGGAGACGTGAACCCGGTTCCCCAGATTATGAGACTACCGCTCTTAACCACTACACCACACTGGCTCTCCAGTGGAGGAGCGGGGAAGCGAACCTGGTTCACCAGATTACGGGTCCACTGCTCTGAACCACTACACCACACAGGCTCTCAATAGAATATAGAATACAGTCATACCTCTTGTTACGTTTGGTTCAGGTTACATCTTTTCAGGTTGCATCCTGTGGCGACCCAGAAGTACCGGAAAGGGTTACTTCTGGGTTTCGCCACTCGTGCATTTGCAGATGCGCAAAATGGTGTCATGCGCAGAAGCAAGGTATTGTGACCCACGCATGTGCAGATGCACAGACGCGGGTTGCGTTCCTCTCAGCTTGCGAACGGGGCTTCGGAACGGATCCCGTTCGCAACCACAGGTACTACTGTAGAGTAGTTCCTTTGGAAGATGATCATCAGGCGTCCGCACAACCCTACTGGGTTGTCGCTGGAGCAGCGGTCCTCTCCATCACTGGAGGCTTTAAAACCGAGGGTGGATGGCCACCTGCCCAGGAATTCTTCAGCTGCATCTCCTGCATTTGCGGGGGTTGGACTAGATGGCCTTTGGGGGTCCCTTCCAACTGTTTGGTGTGTTTTTTTTAATTCTAAGAAGGCAAGCAGGTGCAGGCAGTCTGAGGCTGGCACCTCCCCATTTCCCTGACTGAGGCCTGGCTGGAAGTCACAGCAGGAACTCAGAAGGGTTCTTCTTTTAATTATTATTGTCTCTCCTCCCCGCACCCCGTATCTCTGGCAAGGCAGCCCTTCAGCTCCGCAGGCTTAAGTGGCGCTGCCAGCAGAGCGCTTTCCGCTCAATTAACCCGCAGTTGAAACTCGTGCGCCGGAGACTTCATAAAAGGAGTAAATTATCCATGGAAGGCTGTCAGTCTCCCCTCGCCGAGGGTAATTTCAGAGCGCAGAGATGGGCGCCCCAGTGGTAGACCCGGGACCACCTTCTCACTGACCCATGTTTTTACATGAGTAGAATGTGTCCTTTTATTTAAAATGCATCTCTGGGTTATTTGTGGGGCACAGGAATTCATTCATTTCCCCCAAAAAAATATAGTCCGGCCCCCCACAAGGTCTGAGGGACAGTGGACCGGCCCCCTGCTGGAAAAGTTTGCTGACCCCTGAACTAGTCCTAGAAATCCAAGGTTTCATATACAGTGGTACCCCGGGTTAAATACTTAATTCGTTCTGGAGGTCCGTTCTTAACCTGAAACTGTTCTTAACCTGAAGCACCACTTTAGCTAATGGGGCCTCCTGCTGCCGCCGTGCAATTTCTGTTCACATCCTGAAGCAAAGTTCTTAACCTGAGGTACTATTTCTGGGTTAGCAGAGTCTGTAGCCTGAAGCGTCTGTAACTTGAAGCGTATGTAACCCAAGGTACCACTGTACAGTGGACACTCGGGTTGCGAACGTGATCCGTGCGGGATGCACGTTCACAACCCGCACCATTCGCAACCTGCACACACACGGGTTGCGTTTTGGCACATCTGCACATGTGCAAAGCGCGATTTAGCACTTCTGCGCATGTGCGACCGCCAAAACCCGGAAGTAACCCATTCTGGTACTTCCGGGTTTTGGCCATCCATAACCCAAAAAAACGCAACCTAAAGCGTCTGTAACCCGAGGTATGACTGTATATATATATATGAATATATATATATAATATTTTAGCATCAGTGCTCCTTTCCTCCTGCCCACAGTGGAACAATGAATGCATCACACCCCTTGACAAGTGATGTACGAAAGCTGTCTCCACACGCGCCCCCGACCGGTGACTTTCTCACACCTTCCCCCGCCTCCGTGAGTCCGCAGGGAACACGATCGCTTCCGGGAGCCAAAGAAGACCGCTGAGTCACCGATGGTCATCAGGCTGAGTTGGCACGGAAGCTGAAAGCTGAGGGGGTAGCCTGCTTCAGAGCCAAGGTTCGAGGGAGCGCAGATGGAGTCAGACCAGTGAAAACAACAAGGAGGAAAGAAGAAAGAAGGAGGAATAGTGCCACTGTATTCTGCTCTGGTCAGACCTCACCTGGAGTACTGTGTCCAGTTCTGGGCACCACAGTTCAAGAAGGACACTGACAAACTGGAACGTGTCCAGAGGAGGGCAACCAAAATGGTCAAAGGCCTGGAAACGATGCCTTATGAGGAACGGCTAAGGGAGCTGGGCATGTTTAGCCTGGAGAAGAGGAGGTTAAGGGGTGATATGATAGCCATGTTCAAATATATAAAAGGATGTCACATAGAGGAGGGAGAAAGGTTGTTTTCTGCTGCTCCAGAGAAGCAGACACGGAGCAATGGATCCAAACTACAAGAGCAAGAGCATGCACCACTCTGCTGAGGCAGTCTGCAGGCAGGGAGGGTCTCATCCTGCCTACCAGGTGGAGCTGGTATACAGCCGCCCTGCACACAGAATTAACCTGCGCCTCCATGAACAGCTGTGAGTCCAAAATGACTCCCAGGCTGCGCACCTGGTCCTTCACAGTTACCCAATCCAGGACCAGGGAATCCTCCACACCAGCCCGCCTCCTGTCCCCCAAAAACAGTACTTCTGTCTTGTCAGGATTCAACCTCAATCTGTTAGCTGCTATCCATCCTCCAACTGCCTCCAGACACTCACACAGGTCATATTAATCTGTTCCAGTATCCTAACATGTATATGTTTTAAAGTAGGGTTGTGAATCTTTCTTGGTTTTGCAGCTTTATATTCTTGTGTACAACGTTGCGGGGGGGGTATGTTTGCAATCAAGTGGTGTATATTTTTTTATGAAATAACTACAGAATTAAATAAAATCATGAAGTTGATCTCTTGCCCCCACCCATAGCATACATATGAAAAGCAAGTGGCTTCCCCCAAAGAATTATGGGAACCGTAGTTTGTTAAGGGTGCTGCTGTGAATTGTAGTTCTTTGAGGGGTAAACTACAGTCCCCATAATCCTTTGGGGGGGTGCTTTAAATGCACAGTGGGTGCCATCCAAGGAAGGCGAATGCCGGGAGATTCAGGGCAGAGAAAAGAAAGTCTTTCACTCAGCACAGAGTTAAACTTTGGAACTCCCTGCCACAGGAAGTAGCGATGGCCACCAACTTTGTTGTTGTTGTTCAGTCATTTAGTCGTGTCCACCTCTTCGTGACCCCCTGGACCAGAGCATGCCAGGCCCTCCAAAAGTTCCAAAATATCAATAATGTTCCTAGTGTTATCAAACAAATGTCTGCCTGGGAGAAAGCCTGCCTGGTCCTTGTGAATTACTTCATTTAGCACTCTTTTAAACCTACTTGCCAAAATGTCTGCAAAGATTTTGTAATCCACATTTAGGAGTGAGATGGGACGGTAATTCTTTAGTTGAATCTTTTCAGCTTCCAGTTTAGGAATCAATGTGATGAAAGCTTCTTTCCACGTTTCCGGTGTCTTCTTCCCCTCCATAATCTGGTTACAAACCTCCAATAGTGGTTGTGTCAAATAGTCTTTTAAAGTCTTATAATATTTGGAGGTAAGACCGTCTGGGCCTGGAGATTTGCCAAGTTGCATATTCTGAATGGCGCTCTCAATTTCCTGTTGTGTTATGCGATGATTTAGGATTGTTCTCTTTTCTTGAGATAATTTTGGTAGTCCATTTGTTTTTAAAAATTGATCTATCTCAATCACTTCCTGAGGCCCTTGCGTATAAAGTTTTTTGAAGTATTTCTGGAAACACTTTCTTATTTCTTCCGGTTTCTGTATATTTTTCCCTTCCACCTCCAGATTGGTAACAAAGTTCAGTTTTTGTCTCCTTTTCAACTGCCATGCTAGCAGTTTTCCACATTTGTTCGCCGATTCAAAAGATCTTTGTTTCATTTGTTTGATTTTCCATTCCACTTCTTGATTTATTAATTTCGCATATTGTGCTTGGTAAAACTTGATTTCTCTCAGAATCTCTTTAGATTTTGGTTTTGATCTCAATTTTTTCTCTCCATCTCTTATCTTCTCTAATATCTTATCTTTTTTTCCGTTCCAGAGTTTTTTCTTGATCGTATTCTGTTGTATCAGAAACCCTCTCATTACTGCTTTACTTGCGTCCCAGATTATTCTCTTTTCCACCGAGGTGTTCAAGTTTATTTCAAAGTAATCTTTTAAGGTTTTTTGGGCCTTTTTCACAATCTCTTGATCTCTTAGCAGAGCGTCATTCATTTTCCATCTGAAGGAACCAGCTGAAGTAAGTCTCAATTCTACTTTCACGGCATTATGGTCAGAGCAGGTTTTTGGGCAGATTTCCACTTTAACAGTCTTAGGTGCCAGTCCTCTAGATGTCCAAATTTGGTCTATTCTTGTCCATGACAAATGAGCCTCGGAAAAGAATGTTCCTTCTTTGCCTAGGGGGTTCTTTGTCCTCCAGATGTCAATCAGATCCATACTGTCAGTCAGTTCAAAAAAAGTCTTAGGTAGTCTGCCATCTTTGGTTAGATTTTGGTTTTGCGACTTATCCATATAAGTAGAGACCACCCCATTCATATCTCCCATCAAAAGGATGTTAGAATAGTCCAAATAATCCAGTAATATCTCCTGCAACTTCTTGTAAAATTCTGACTTCCCCTCATTCGGTGCATAAATTCCTACTATTAAAAATTTTTCTCCTTGTGTTTGTATCTCAATTGCCAAAATTCTTCCATGCTCATCTTTAAATAAAAATTTCGGTGACAGGTTCTCCTTTGCATAAATCACAACGCCTCTTTTCTTAACTTTATCTGATGAAATAAATTCTTGGCCTAGTCTTTCATTAATCAATACTTTCCTGTGGAGCCTAGTCACATGAGTTTCCTGCAAACAGATAATATCCAATTTTTCTTTTTTCAATATGTGAAAGATCCGCCTTCTTTTTTCCGGAGAATTTCCGCCATTTATATTCCAACTTAGAAGTTGCAGAGACATCCTGGATTAATTTAAGAGTCCTCTTGAGGTGTGTCTTCTTCGTCCAAACCCGATGGTAAAACAGGTGTTGGTTCAGGTAGAGGTGCTGGCCCAGCACCTGCAACTCCCTTCCGAAGGTCCTCTCCGTAATCGTTCAAAAATTTTACTTGGTCTTCTGCTGATCTGATTTTTATCTTTTTCCCTTTGATGGTAAAAGATAGTCCTTGAGGGAATTCCCACCTATAAGGGATTGTGTTGTTTCTAAGTAGTCCTGCTAAATCCTTATATATGGTTCTTAAGTCCAGTAGTTGTTTCGGGATATCTCTGTAGATTTCTGCTTTTTTACCTTGGATCACCAATGCTTTTTTAAAGTGTAAGCCGAGTATCTTGTCACTTTCTTGCCTTGATCTCAAAATGATCAGGCAATCTCTAGCTCTGTCCTTGCTCACCACTCTTCCCAATCTAAAAGCGGTGACAATTTTAAAGTCTTTATCTTCTTCTATAGCCCAGAACTTTGATAATTCTGATGTCAAAAAGCCAATCAAATTGTCTTGTTCAAGTTCTGGAATCGAGCGTAGCCTAAGATTATTTTCCCTGTTTTTCAGTTCTACCATAGACAGATAGGCCTGCTGTTCGCTAATTTGCCTGCAAAGTGGCTTTACTTCCCTTCTTATTTCCTCTACCTTCTTGTTGGCCTCCTCTGCTCTCTCATTTGCATGTTGAGCCAGTTTCCGATTTTCTGAGGTTGTTGTTTGGAGGTTACCAATTACTTGTGTATTTTGAGAGACTTGTTCAGTCAGCTTGTTGATAGTAGTTGTAACTTGATCAAACTTCGTGTTTAGAGCAGCAAGCTGATCCAGAATTTTCTGAGAAACTGGGTCAACCCCTCCTGATGCCATATCTTTTGAAACTGGCTCTTGAGTTGGTTGGGTTGGTTGAGCACCTTGAGTTGGTTGAGTTGGTTGAACACCTTGTCCTTCTTTCAATGTTAAAACCGTAGGGACAGATGATCTACGTGATTGTACAGACTGTACAGGTAATGTTGTTTGTAGCAGTAGCTGTTCTGCCTTTGTTTTAGCAACCCTTTTCCTTGTGCCACTCATTCCACAGCTGTCTATGCGTCAAGGTCAAATTGTAAGTCCCATGGGAAAAATAATCCAGGAAGAAGAAAACAAATACCAAGAAGATAGTCCAAATAAAAAGCAGTTCCCAGAGATTAGTTAGTCCTAAATCCACTAGAGGGAGCTTCCCCTGTAGGTCAGTAAGGGAATAAAATTTTCCACTCTACACAGAAGCCCAAAGTGAAAGAAAAAGTTTTAAAGGTACCTTCAGTGTCCCTTTGTACTTAAAGAAGTTTCCCAAAGTCCCAACAAAGTTTCAGTAATAAGTGCAAGAAACAGTTTCTTCCTTATTTGTATCCAATCATGCTTAACAAAGTCCACTTTGATTACAGTTTCTGCAATTTGAAAGTTCCTAATGTCCTGGCAGCCCCAGCATTTGGTTATTTTGTAATCCACTTAGTAAGGAAGGAGAGAGGTTTCCGTTCAAATCAATCACTTCCCAGCCTCTTAATCTTTTTCCCCTTTCAGATGATTGAGTTCCAATTTGCACAGTTCTAACAGTTTCCTCTTGGAATCCTTTTCACAGCGCTCTTAGCTTGCAAAAGTTTTTTGCTTTGATCTTAGCAAAGTCGGAAGGCGGACTTCCTGTTTTCACCTCCCGTTTTCAGCCGAATTGTCCTTTAAAATTTAGACTCAAATAAATGCTTGTAAATCCTTACTCACGAGTATACCGTTCTGTAGCCGAATGTTCCAGGAAGAAAGGACAGCGCTCATCAGCAGCAGCCGCGCGGCTTCACTTCCGCGGAAAGAGCGATGAACTCACAGCACCGCTCCCCCTTCCACGATCCGGAGCTCCTTACGGGGTCCCTTCAACGTTTCTGGGGTCGCTCCTGGTGCCCGCCGAGTCCCACGGCCACGGGCTCACTCTACCCGTGGTTTTTCTGGATGGGTCGTCGCTGTGCCGCAGCGCACGACCCTTTTCCGCGGAGCCCCTCTTCAGCAACTGAGTAGGACCGCCATTGCTGTTTCGCGCCGCCTCCGGAAGTCCTCTGCTGATGGCTTTAAAAGAGGGTGGGACAAATTCATGGTGGGGGGGCTGCTGATCGC
>NW_027669980.1:0-29000 GCF_964188305.1 Podarcis bocagei | reverse complement strand
TGTGACCGCGCGGCTTAGGGATTTTTTTCAAAAACAGTTGTTCAGACCTCGAGGGCTCATTCTGTTTCAATGATAAAAACCCATCTGTTTCCACTGAAAAACCTGTGAGGGGATCGTTTGCAACACTTTGGCACCATTTTTGAGTGAATTGCAGAACGTCAGATTTTTGCTGAAATTGTGACCGCGCGGCTTAGGGATTTTTCAAAAAAAGGTGTTCAGACCTCGAGGGCTCATTCTGTTTCCATGATAAAAGCCCATCTGTTTCGACAGAAAAACCTGTCAGGGGATCGTTTGCAACACTTTGGCACCATTTTTGAGTGAAGTGCAGAACGTCAGATTTTGCTGAAATTGTGACCGCGCGGCTTAGGGATTTTTTTTTAAAAAAAGTGTTCAGACCTCGAGGGCTCATTCTGTTTCTATGATAACAACCCATCTGTTTCCACCGAAAACCTGTCAGGGATCGTTTGCAACACTTTGGCACCATTTTTGAGTGAATTGTAGAACGTCAGATTTTTGCTGAAATTGTGACCGCGCGGTTTAGGGATTTTTTCAAAAAAAGGTGTTCAGACCTGGAGGGCTCATTCTGTTTCAATGATAAAAACCCATCTGTTTCCACCAAAGAACCTGTCAGGGGATGGTTTGCAACACTTTGGCAGCATTTTTGAGTGAATTGCAGAACGTCAGATTTTTGCTGAAATTGTGACCGCGCGGCTTAGGGATT
Source organism: Podarcis bocagei (assembly GCF_964188305.1). NCBI lineage: Eukaryota > Metazoa > Chordata > Lepidosauria > Squamata > Lacertidae > Podarcis > Podarcis bocagei. Next base: position 28,279 of record NW_027669980.1, on the reverse strand, counting down.
TTTTTAAAAAAGTTGTTCAGACCTCAAGGGCTCATTCTGTTTCCATGATAAAAGCCAATCTGTTTCCACAGAAAAACCTGTCAGGGGATCGTTTGCAACACTTTGGCACCATTTTTGAGTGAATTGCAGAACGTCAGATTTTTGCTGAAATTGTGACCGCGCGGCTTAGGGATTTTTTCAAAAAAAGGTGTTCAGACTCGAGGGCTCATTCTGTTTCAATGATAAAAACCCATCTGTTTCCACCGAAAAACCTGTGAGGGGATCGTTTGCAACACTTTCGCACCATTTTTGAGTGAATTGCAGAACGTTAGATTTTTGCTGAAATTGTGACCGTGCGGCTTAGGGATTTTTTTTTTTAAAAAGTGTTCAGACCTCGAGGGCTCATTCTGTTTCAATAATAAAAACCCATCTGTTTCCACCGAAAACCTGTCAGGGGATCGTTTGCAACACTTTGGCACCATTTTTGAGTGAATTGCAGAACGTCAGATTTTTGCTGAAATTGCGACCGCGCGGCTTAGGGATTTTTTCAAAAAAAAGTTGTTCAGACCTCCAGGGCTCATTCTGTTTCAATGATAAAAACCCATCTGTATCCACCGAAAATCCTGTCCGCGGATTTATTGCAACACTTTGGCACCATTTTTGAGTGAATTGCAGAACGTCAGATTTTTGCTGAAATTGTGACCGCGCGGCTTAGGGATTTTTTTTAAAAAAGGTGTTCAGACCTCGAGGGCTCAATCTGTTTCAATGATAAAAACCCATCTGTTTCCACCGAAAAACCTGTCAGGGGATGGTTTGCAACACTTTGGCACCATTTTTGAGTGAATTGCAGAACGTCAGATTTTAGCTGAAATTGTGACCGCTCGGCTTAGGGATTTTTTTCAAAAAACAGTTGTTCAGACCTCGAGGGCTCATTCTGTTTCCATGATAAAAGCCAATCTGTTTCCACAGAAATACCTGTCAGCCGATCGTTTGCAACACTTTGGCACCATTTTTGAGTGAATTGCAGAACGTCAGATTTTTGCTGAAATTGTGACCGCGCGGCTTAGGGATTTTTTTAAAAAAAGGTGTTCAGACCTCGAGGGCTCAATCTGTTTCAATGATAAAAACCCATCTGTTTCCACCGAAAAACCTGTCAGGGGATGGTTTGCAACACTTTGGCACCATTTTTGAGTGAATTGCAGAACGTCAGATTTTAGCTGAAATTGTGACCGCTCGGCTTAGGGATTTTTTTTAAAAAACAGTTGTTCAGACCTCGAGGGCTCATTCTGTTTCAATGATAAAAACCCATCTGTTTCCACACAAAAATCTGTGAGGGGATCGTTTGCAACACTTTGGCACCATTTTTGAGTGAATTGCAGAACGTCAGATTTTTGCTGAAATTGTGACCGCGCGGCTTCGGGATTTTTTCAAAAAAAAGTTGTTCAGACCTCGAGGGCTCATTCTGTTTCCATGATAAAAGCCAATCTGTTTCCACAGAAAAACCTGTCAGGGGATCGTTTGCAACACTTTGGCACCATTTTTGAGTGAATTGCAGAACGTCAGATTTTTGCTGAAATTGTGACCCTGCGGCTTAGGGATTGTTTTTTTTAAAAAAGTGTTCAGACCTCGAGGGCTCATTCTGTTTCAATGATAAAAACCCATCTGTATCCACCGAAAACCTGTCAGGGGATCGTTTGCAACACTTTGGCACCATTTTTGAGTGAATTGCAGAACGTTAGATTTTTGCTGAAATTGTGACCGTGCGGCTTAGGGATTTTTTTTTAAAAAAAGTGTTCAGACCTCGAGGGCTCATTCTGTTTCAATGATAAAAACCCATCTGTTTCCACCGAAAACCTGTCAGGGGATCGTTTGCAACACTTTGGCACCATTTTTGAGTGAATTGCAGAACGTCAGATTTTTGCTGAAATTGCGACCGCGCGGCTTAGGGGTTTTTTTAAAAAAAAGGTGTTCAGACCTCGAGGGCTCATTCTGTTTCCATGATAAAAACCCATCTGTTTCCATCGAAAAACCTGTCAGGGGATAGTTTGGATCACTTTGGCACCATTTTTGAGTGAATTGCAGAACGTCAGATTTTTGCTGAAATTGGGACCGTGCGGCTTAGGGATTTTTTTCAAAAAAAAGTTGTTCAGACCTCCGGGGCTCATTCTGTTTCAATGATAAAAACCCATCTGTTTCCATCGAAAAACCTGTCAGGTGATAGTTTGCAACACTTTGGCACCATTTTTGAGTGAATTGCAGAACGTCAGATTTTTGCTGAAATTGTGACCGTGCGGCTTAGGGATTTTTTTCAAAAAACAGTTGTTCAGACCTCGAGGGCTCATTCTGTTTCCATGATAGAAACCAATCTGTTTCCACAGAAAAACCTATGAGGGGATCGTTTGCAAAACTTTGGCACCATTTTTGAGTGAATTGCAGAACGTCAGATTTTTCCTGAAATTGTGACCGCGCGGCTTAGGGATTTTTTCAAAAAAAAGTTGTTCAGACCTCGAGGGCTCATTCTGTTTCAATGATAAATACCCATCTGTTTCCACTGAAAAACCTGTCAGGGGCTCGTTTGCAACACTTTGGCACCATTTTTGAGTGAAGTGCAGAACGTCAGATTTTTGCTGCAATTGTGACCGCGCGGCTTAGGGATTTTTTTTCAAAAAACAGTTGTTCAGACCTCGAGGGATCATTCTGTTTCAATGATAAAAACCCATCTGTTTCCACTGAAAAACCTGTGAGGGGATCGTTTGCAACACTTTGGCACCATTTTTGAGTGAATTGCAGAACGTCAGATTTTTGCTGAAATTGTGACCGCGCGGCTTAGGGATTTTTTCAAAAAAAAGTTGTTCAGACCTCGAGGGCTCATTCTGTTTCAATGATAAAAACCCATCTGCTTCCACTGAAAAACCTGTCAGGGGCTCGTTTGCAACACTTTGGCACCATTTTTGAGTGAATTGCAGAAGGTCAGATTTTTGATGAAATTGTGACCGCGCGGCTTAGGGATTTTTTTCAAAAAACAGTTGTTCAGACCTCGAGGGCTCATTCTGTTTCAATGATAAAAACCCATCTGTTTCCACTGAAAAACCTGTGAGGGGATCGTTTGCAACACTTTGGCACCATTTTTGAGTGAATTGCAGAACGTCAGATTTTTGCTGAAATTGTGACCGCGCGGCTTAGGGATTTTTTCAAAAAAAAGGTGTTCAGACCTCGAGGGCTCATTCTGTTTCCATGATAAAAGCCCATCTGTTTCGACAGAAAAACCTGTCAGGGGATCGTTTGCAACACTTTGGCACCATTTTTGAGTGAAGTGCAGAACGTCAGATTTTTGCTGAAATTGTGACCGCGCGGCTTAGGGATTTTTTTTTAAAAAAGTGTTCAGACCTCGAGGGCTCATTCTGTTTCTATGATAACAACCCATCTGTTTCCACCGAAAAACCTGTCAGGGGATCGTTTGCAACACTTTGGCACCATTTTTGAGTGAATTGTAGAACGTCAGATTTTTGCTGAAATTGTGACCGCGCGGTTTAGGGATTTTTTCAAAAAAAGGTGTTCAGACCTGGAGGGCTCATTCTGTTTCAATGATAAAAACCCATCTGTTTCCACCAAAGAACCTGTCAGGGGATGGTTTGCAACACTTTGGCAGCATTTTTGAGTGAATTGCAGAACGTCAGATTTTTGCTGAAATTGTGACCGCGCGGCTTAGGGATTTTTTTTAAAAAAAGTTGTTCAGACCTCAAGGGCTCATTCTGTTTCCATGATAAAAGCCAATCTGTTTCCACAGAAAAACCTGTCAGGGGATCGTTTGCAACACTTTGGCACCATTTTTGAGTGAATTGCAGAACGTCAGATTTTTGCTGAAATTGTGACCGCGCGGCTTAGGGATTTTTTCAAAAAAAGGTGTTCAGACTCGAGGGCTCATTCTGTTTCAATGATAAAAACCCATCTGTTTCCACCGAAAAACCTGTGAGGGGATCGTTTGCAACACTTTCGCACCATTTTTGAGTGAATTGCAGAACGTTAGATTTTTGCTGAAATTGTGACCGTGCGGCTTAGGGATTTTTTTTTTTAAAAAGTGTTCAGACCTCGAGGGCTCATTCTGTTTCAATAATAAAAACCCATCTGTTTCCACCGAAAACCTGTCAGGGGATCGTTTGCAACACTTTGGCACCATTTTTGAGTGAATTGCAGAACGTCAGATTTTTGCTGAAATTGCGACCGCGCGGCTTAGGGATTTTTTCAAAAAAAAGTTGTTCAGACCTCCAGGGCTCATTCTGTTTCAATGATAAAAACCCATCTGTATCCACCGAAAATCCTGTCCGCGGATTTATTGCAACACTTTGGCACCATTTTTGAGTGAATTGCAGAACGTCAGATTTTTGCTGAAATTGTGACCGCGCGGCTTAGGGATTTTTTTTAAAAAAGGTGTTCAGACCTCGAGGGCTCAATCTGTTTCAATGATAAAAACCCATCTGTTTCCACCGAAAAACCTGTCAGGGGATGGTTTGCAACACTTTGGCACCATTTTTGAGTGAATTGCAGAACGTCAGATTTTAGCTGAAATTGTGACCGCTCGGCTTAGGGATTTTTTTCAAAAAACAGTTGTTCAGACCTCGAGGGCTCATTCTGTTTCCATGATAAAAGCCAATCTGTTTCCACAGAAATACCTGTCAGCCGATCGTTTGCAACACTTTGGCACCATTTTTGAGTGAATTGCAGAACGTCAGATTTTTGCTGAAATTGTGACCGCGCGGCTTAGGGATTTTTTTAAAAAAAGGTGTTCAGACCTCGAGGGCTCAATCTGTTTCAATGATAAAAACCCATCTGTTTCCACCGAAAAACCTGTCAGGGGATGGTTTGCAACACTTTGGCACCATTTTTGAGTGAATTGCAGAACGTCAGATTTTAGCTGAAATTGTGACCGCTCGGCTTAGGGATTTTTTTTAAAAAACAGTTGTTCAGACCTCGAGGGCTCATTCTGTTTCAATGATAAAAACCCATCTGTTTCCACACAAAAATCTGTGAGGGGATCGTTTGCAACACTTTGGCACCATTTTTGAGTGAATTGCAGAACGTCAGATTTTTGCTGAAATTGTGACCGCGCGGCTTCGGGATTTTTTCAAAAAAAAGTTGTTCAGACCTCGAGGGCTCATTCTGTTTCCATGATAAAAGCCAATCTGTTTCCACAGAAAAACCTGTCAGGGGATCGTTTGCAACACTTTGGCACCATTTTTGAGTGAATTGCAGAACGTCAGATTTTTGCTGAAATTGTGACCCTGCGGCTTAGGGATTGTTTTTTTTAAAAAAGTGTTCAGACCTCGAGGGCTCATTCTGTTTCAATGATAAAAACCCATCTGTATCCACCGAAAACCTGTCAGGGGATCGTTTGCAACACTTTGGCACCATTTTTGAGTGAATTGCAGAACGTTAGATTTTTGCTGAAATTGTGACCGTGCGGCTTAGGGATTTTTTTTTAAAAAAAGTGTTCAGACCTCGAGGGCTCATTCTGTTTCAATGATAAAAACCCATCTGTTTCCACCGAAAACCTGTCAGGGGATCGTTTGCAACACTTTGGCACCATTTTTGAGTGAATTGCAGAACGTCAGATTTTTGCTGAAATTGCGACCGCGCGGCTTAGGGGTTTTTTTTAAAAAAAGGTGTTCAGACCTCGAGGGCTCATTCTGTTTCAATGATAAAAACCCATCTGTTTCCACCAAAAAACCTGTCAGGGGATGGTTTGCAACACTTTGGCACCATTTTTGAGTGAATTGCAGAACGTCAGATTTTAGCTGAAATTGTGACCGCGCGGCTTAGGGATTTTTTTCAAAAAACAGTTGTTCAGACCTCGAGGGCTCATTCTGTTTCAATGATAAAAACCCATCTGTTTCCACACAAAAATCTGTGAGGGGATCGTTTGCAACACTTTGGCACCATTTTTGAGTGAATTGCAGAACGTCAGATTTTTGCTGAAATTGTGACCGTGCGGCTTCGGGATTTTTTCAAAAAAAAGTTGTTCAGACCTCGAGGGCTCATTCTGTTTCCATGATAAAAGCCAATCTGTTTCCACAGAAAAACCTGTCAGGGGATCGTTTGCAACACTTTGGCACCATTTTTGAGTGAATTGCAGAACGTCAGATTTTTGCTGAAATTGTGACCACGCGGCTTAGGGATTTTTTCAAAAAAAAGTTGTTCAGACCTCGAGGGCTCATTCCGTTTCCATGATAAAAACCCATCTGTTTCTACCGAAAAACCTGTGAGGGGATCGTTTGCAACACTTTGGCACCATTTTTGAGTGAATTGCAGAACGTTAGATTTTTGCTGAAATTGTGACCGCGCGGCTTAGAGATTTTTTTTTAAAAAAGGTATTCAGACCTCGAGGGCTCATTCTGTTTCAATGATAAAAACCCATCTGTTTCCACTGAAAAACCTGTGAGGGGATCGTTTGCAACACTTTGGCACCATTTTTGAGTGAATTGCAGAACATCAGATTTTTGCTGAAATTGTGACCGCGCGGCTTAGGGATTTTTTCAAAAAAAAGGTGTTCAGACCTCGAGGGCTAATTCTGTTTCAATGAGAAAAACCCATCTGTTTCCACCGAAAAACCTGTCATGGGATCGTTTGCAACACTTTGGCAGCATTTTTGAGTGAATTGCAGAACGTCAGATTTTTGCTGAAATTGTGACCGCGCGGCTCAGGGATTTTTTCAAAAAAAAGGTGTTCAGAACTCGAGGGGTTATTTTATTTCAATGATAAAAACCCATCTGTTTCCACCGAAAAAACTGTCAGGGGATCGTTTGAAACACTTTGGCACCATTTTTGAGTGAATTGCAGAACGTCATATTTTTCCTGAAATTGTGACCGCGCGGCTCAGGGATTTTTTCAAAAAAAAGGTGTTCAGAACTCGAGGGCTCATTTTATTTCAATGATAAAAACCCATCTGTTTCCACCGAAAAACCCCTCAGGGGATCGTTTGCAACACTTTGGCACCATTTTTGAGTGAATTGCAGAACGTCAGATTTTTGCTGAAATTGTGACCGCGCGGCGTAGGTGTTTTTTTTAAAAAAAGTTGTTCAGACCTCGAGGGCTCATTCTGTTTCCATGATAAAAACCCATCTGTTTCCATCGAAAAACCTGTCAGGGGATAGTTTGGATCACTTTGGCACCATTTTTGAGTGAATTGCAGAACGTCAGATTTTTGCTGAAATTGGGACCGTGCGGCTTAGGGATTTTTTTCAAAAAAAAGTTGTTCAGACCTCCGGGGCTCATTCTGTTTCAATGATAAAAACCCATCTGTTTCCATCGAAAAACCTGTCAGGTGATAGTTTGCAACACTTTGGCACCATTTTTGAGTGAATTGCAGAACGTCAGATTTTTGCTGAAATTGTGACCGTGCGGCTTAGGGATTTTTTTCAAAAAACAGTTGTTCAGACCTCGAGGGCTCATTCTGTTTCCATGATAGAAACCAATCTGTTTCCACAGAAAAACCTATGAGGGGATCGTTTGCAAAACTTTGGCACCATTTTTGAGTGAATTGCAGAACGTCAGATTTTTCCTGAAATTGTGACCGCGCGGCTTAGGGATTTTTTCAAAAAAAAGTTGTTCAGACCTCGAGGGCTCATTCTGTTTCAATGATAAATACCCATCTGTTTCCACTGAAAAACCTGTCAGGGGCTCGTTTGCAACACTTTGGCACCATTTTTGAGTGAAGTGCAGAACGTCAGATTTTTGCTGCAATTGTGACCGCGCGGCTTAGGGATTTTTCTCAAAAAACAGTTGTTCAGACCTCGAGGGATCATTCTGTTTCAATGATAAAAACCCATCTGTTTCCACTGAAAAACCTGTGAGGGGATCGTTTGCAACACTTTGGCACCATTTTTGAGTGAATTGCAGAACGTCAGATTTTTGCTGAAATTGTGACCGCGCGGCTTAGGGATTTTTTCAAAAAAAAGTTGTTCAGACCTCGAGGGCTCATTCTGTTTCAATGATAAAAACCCATCTGCTTCCACTGAAAAACCTGTCAGGGGCTCGTTTGCAACACTTTGGCACCATTTTTGAGTGAATTGCAGAAGGTCAGATTTTTGATGAAATTGTGACCGCGCGGCTTAGGGATTTTTTTCAAAAAACAGTTGTTCAGACCTCGAGGGCTCATTCTGTTTCAATGATAAAAACCCATCTGTTTCCACTGAAAAACCTGTGAGGGGATCGTTTGCAACACTTTGGCACCATTTTTGAGTGAATTGCAGAACGTCAGATTTTTGCTGAAATTGTGACCGCGCGGCTTAGGGATTTTTTCAAAAAAAAGGTGTTCAGACCTCGAGGGCTCATTCTGTTTCCATGATAAAAGCCCATCTGTTTCGACAGAAAAACCTGTCAGGGGATCGTTTGCAACACTTTGGCACCATTTTTGAGTGAAGTGCAGAACGTCAGATTTTTGCTGAAATTGTGACCGCGCGGCTTAGGGATTTTTTTTAAAAAAAGTGTTCAGACCTCGAGGGCTCATTCTGTTTCTATGATAACAACCCATCTGTTTCCACCGAAAAACCTGTCAGGGGATCGTTTGCAACACTTTGGCACCATTTTTGAGTGAATTGTAGAACGTCAGATTTTTGCTGAAATTGTGACCGCGCGGTTTAGGGATTTTTTCAAAAAAAGGTGTTCAGACCTGGAGGGCTCATTCTGTTTCAATGATAAAAACCCATCTGTTTCCACCAAAGAACCTGTCAGGGGATGGTTTGCAACACTTTGGCAGCATTTTTGAGTGAATTGCAGAACGTCAGATTTTTGCTGAAATTGTGACCGCGCGGCTTAGGGATTTTTTTTTAAAAAAGTTGTTCAGACCTCAAGGGCTCATTCTGTTTCCATGATAAAAGCCAATCTGTTTCCACAGAAAAACCTGTCAGGGGATCGTTTGCAACACTTTGGCACCATTTTTGAGTGAATTGCAGAACGTCAGATTTTTGCTGAAATTGTGACCGCGCGGCTTAGGGATTTTTTCAAAAAAAGGTGTTCAGACTCGAGGGCTCATTCTGTTTCAATGATAAAAACCCATCTGTTTCCACCGAAAAACCTGTGAGGGGATCGTTTGCAACACTTTCGCACCATTTTTGAGTGAATTGCAGAACGTTAGATTTTTGCTGAAATTGTGACCGTGCGGCTTAGGGATTTTTTTTTTTAAAAAGTGTTCAGACCTCGAGGGCTCATTCTGTTTCAATAATAAAAACCCATCTGTTTCCACCGAAAACCTGTCAGGGGATCGTTTGCAACACTTTGGCACCATTTTTGAGTGAATTGCAGAACGTCAGATTTTTGCTGAAATTGCGACCGCGCGGCTTAGGGATTTTTTCAAAAAAAAGTTGTTCAGACCTCCAGGGCTCATTCTGTTTCAATGATAAAAACCCATCTGTATCCACCGAAAATCCTGTCCGGGGATTTATTGCAACACTTTGGCACCATTTTTGAGTGAATTGCAGAACGTCAGATTTTTGCTGAAATTGTGACCGCGCGGCTTAGGGATTTTTTTAAAAAAAGGTGTTCAGACCTCGAGGGCTCAATCTGTTTCAATGATAAAAACCCATCTGTTTCCACCGAAAAACCTGTCAGGGGATGGTTTGCAACACTTTGGCACCATTTTTGAGTGAATTGCAGAACGTCAGATTTTAGCTGAAATTGTGACCGCTCGGCTTAGGGATTTTTTTCAAAAAACAGTTGTTCAGACCTCGAGGGCTCATTCTGTTTCCATGATAAAAGCCAATCTGTTTCCACAGAAATACCTGTCAGCCGATCGTTTGCAACACTTTGGCACCATTTTTGAGTGAATTGCAGAACGTCAGATTTTTGCTGAAATTGTGACCGCGCGGCTTAGGGATTTTTTTTTTTTAAAAGTGTTCAGACCTCGAGGGCTCATTCTGTTTCAATGATAAAAACCCATCTGTATCCACCGAAAACCTGTCAGGGGATCGTTTGCAACACTTTGGCACCATTTTTGAGTGAATTGCAGAACGTCAGATTTTTGCTGAAATTGCGACCGCGCGGCTTAGGGATTTTTTTTAAAAAAAGGTGTTCAGACCTCGAGGGCTCATTCTGTTTCAATGATAAAAACCCATCTGTTTCCACCAAAAAACCTGTCAGGGGATGGTTTGCAACACTTTGGCACCATTTTTGAGTGAATTGCAGAACGTCAGATTTTAGCTGAAATTGTGACCGCGCGGCTTAGGGATTTTTTTCAAAAAACAGTTGTTCAGACCTCGAGGGCTCATTCTGTTTCAATGATAAAAACCCATCTGTTTCCACACAAAAATCTGTGAGGGGATCGTTTGCAACACTTTGGCACCATTTTTGAGTGAATTGCAGAACGTCAGATTTTTGCTGAAATTGTGACCGCGCGGCTTCGGGATTTTTTCAAAAAAAAGTTGTTCAGACCTCGAGGGCTCATTCTGTTTCCATGATAAAAGCCAATCTGTTTCCACAGAAAAACCTGTCAGGGGATCGTTTGCAACACTTTGGCACCATTTTTGAGTGAATTGCAGAACGTCAGATTTTTGCTGAAATTGTGACCACGCGGCTTAGGGATTTTTTCAAAAAAAAGTTGTTCAGACCTCGAGGGCTCATTCCGTTTCCATGATAAAAACCCATCTGTTTCTACCGAAAAACCTGTGAGGGGATCGTTTGCAACACTTTGGCACCATTTTTGAGTGAATTGCAGAACGTTAGATTTTTGCTGAAATTGTGACCGCGCGGCTTAGAGATTTTTTTTTAAAAAAGGTATTCAGACCTCGAGGGCTCATTCTGTTTCAATGATAAAAACCCATCTGTTTCCACTGAAAAACCTGTGAGGGGATCGTTTGCAACACTTTGGCACCATTTTTGAGTGAATTGCAGAACGTCAGATTTTTGCTGAAATTGTGACCGCGCGGCTTAGGGATTTTTTCAAAAAAAAGTTGTTCAGACCTCGAGGGCTAATTCTGTTTCAATGAGAAAAACCCATCTGTTTCCACCGAAAAACCTGTCATGGGATCGTTTGCAACACTTTGGCAGCATTTTTGAGTGAATTGCAGAACGTCAGATTTTTGCTGAAATTGTGACCGCGCGGCTCAGGGATTTTTTCAAAAAAAAGGTGTTCAGAACTCGAGGGGTTATTTTATTTCAATGATAAAAACCCATCTGTTTCCACCGAAAAACCTGTCAGGGGATCGTTTGAAACACTTTGGCACCATTTTTGAGTGAATTGCAGAACGTCATATTTTTCCTGAAATTGTGACCGCGCGGCTCAGGGATTTTTTCAAAAAAAAGGTGTTCAGAACTCGAGGGCTCATTTTATTTCAATGATAAAAACCCATCTGTTTCCACCGAAAACCCCCTCAGGGGATCGTTTGCAACACTTTGGCACCATTTTTGAGTGAATTGCAGAACGTCAGATTTTTGCTGAAATTGTGACCGCGCGGCGTAGGTGTTTTTTTTAAAAAAAGTTGTTCAGACCTCGAGGGCTCATTCTGTTTCCATGATAAAAACCCATCTGTTTCCATCGAAAAACCTGTCAGGGGATAGTTTGGAACACTTTGGGACCATTTTTGAGTGAATTGCAGAACGTCAGATTTTTGCTGAAATTGGGACCGTGCGGCTTAGGGATTTTTTTCAAAAAAAAGTTGTTCAGACCTCCGGGGCTCATTCTGTTTCAATGATAAAAACCCATCTGTTTCCATCGAAAAACCTGTCAGGTGATAGTTTGCAACATTTTGGCACCATTTTTGAGTGAATTGCAGAACGTCAGATTTTTGCTGAAATTGTGACCGCGCGGCGTAGGTGTTTTTTTTAAAAAAAGTTGTTCAGACCTCGAGGGCTCATTCTGTTTCCATGATAAAAACCCATCTGTTTCCATCGAAAAACCTGTCAGGGGATAGTTTGGAACACTTTGGCACCATTTTTGAGTGAATTGCAGAACGTCAGATTTTTGCTGAAATTGGGACCGTGCGGCTTAGGGATTTTTTTCAAAAAAAAGTTGTTCAGACCTCCGGGGCTCATTCTGTTTCAATGATAAAAACCCATCTGTTTCCATCGAAAAACCTGTCAGGTGATAGTTTGCAACACTTTGGCACCATTTTTGAGTGAATTGCAGAACGTCAGATTTTTGCTGAAATTGTGACCGTGCGGCTTAGGGATTTTTTTCAAAAAACAGTTGTTCAGACCTCGAGGGCTCATTCTGTTTCCATGATAGAAACCAATCTGTTTCCACAGAAAAACCTATGAGGGGATCGTTTGCAAAACTTTGGCACCATTTTTGAGTGAATTGCAGAACGTCAGATTTTTGCTGAAATTGTCACCGCGCGGCTTAGGGATTTTTTCAAAAAAAAGTTGTTCAGACCTCGAGGGCTCATTCTGTTTCAATGATAAATACCCATCTGTTTCCACTGAAAAACCTGTCAGGGGCTCGTTTGCAACACTTTGGCACCATTTTTGAGTGAATTGCAGAACGTCAGATTTTTGCTGAAATTGTGACCGCGCGGCTTAGGGATTTTTTTCAAAAAACAGTTGTTCAGACCTCGAGGGATCATTCTGTTTCAATGATAAAAACCCATCTGCTTCCACTGAAAAACCTGTCAGGGGCTCGTTTGCAACACTTTGGCACCATTTTTGAGTGAATTGCAGAAGGTCAGATTTTTGATGAAATTGTGACCGCGCGGCTTAGGGATTTTTTTCAAAAAACAGTTGTTCAGACCTCGAGGGCTCATTCTGTTTCAATGATAAAAACCCATCTGTTTCCACTGAAAAACCTGTGAGGGGATCGTTTGCAACACTTTGGCACCATTTTTGAGTGAATTGCAGAACGTCAGATTTTTGCTGAAATTGTGACCGCGCGGCTTAGGGATTTTTTTAAAAAAAAGGTGTTCAGACCTCGAGGGCTCATTCTGTTTCCATGATAAAAGCCCATCTGTTTCGACAGAAAAACCTGTCAGGGGATCGTTTGCAACACTTTGGCACCATTTTTGAGTGAAGTGCAGAACGTCAGATTTTTGCTGAAATTGTGACCGCGCGGCTTAGGGATTTTTTTTTAAAAAAGTGTTCAGACCTCGAGGGCTCATTCTGTTTCTATGATAACAACCCATCTGTTTCCACCGAAAAACCTGTCAGGGGATCGTTTGCAACACTTTGGCACCATTTTTGAGTGAATTGTAGAACGTCAGATTTTTGCTGAAATTGTGACCGCGCGGTTTAGGGATTTTTTCAAAAAAAGGTGTTCAGACCTCGAGGGCTCATTCTGTTTCAATGATAAAAACCCATCTGTATCCACCGAAAACCTGTCAGGGGATCGTTTGCAACACTTTGGCACCATTTTTGAGTGAATTGCAGAACGTCAGATTTTTGCTGAAATTGCGACCGCGCGGCTTAGGGATTTTTTTTAAAAAAAGGTGTTCAGACCTCGAGGGCTCATTCTGTTTCAATGATAAAAACCCATCTGTTTCCACCAAAAAACCTGTCAGGGGATGGTTTGCAACACTTTGGCAGCATTTTTGAGTGAATTGCAGAACGTCAGATTTTTGCTGAAATTGTGACCGCGCGGCTTAGGGATTTTTTTTAAAAAAAGTTGTTCAGACCTCGAGGGCTCATTCTGTTTCCATGATAAAAACCCATCTGTTTCCACCGAAAAACCTGTCAGGGGATCGTTTGTAACACTTTGGCACCATTTTTGAGTGAACTGCAGAACGTCAGATTTTTGCTGAAATTGGGACCGTGCGGCTTAGGGATTTTTTTCAAAAAAAAGTTGTTCAGACCTCCGGGGCTCATTCTGTTTCAATGATAAAAACCCATCTGTTTCCACACAAAAATCTGTGAGGGGATCGTTTGCAACACTTTGGCACCATTTTTGAGTGAATTGCAGAACGTCAGATTTTTGCTGAAATTGTGACCGCACGGCTTCGGGATTTTTTTAAAAAAAAGTTGTTCAGACCTCGAGGGCTCATTCTGTTTCCATGATAAAAGCCAATCTGTTTCCACAGAAAAACCTGTCAGGGGATCGTTTGCAACACTTTGGCACCATTTTTGAGTGAATTGCAGAACGTCAGATTTTTGCTGAAATTGTGACCCTGCGGCTTAGGGATTTTTTTTTTTAAAAAGTGTTCAGACCTCGAGGGCTCATTCTGTTTCAATGATAAAAACCCATCTGTATCCACCGAAAACCTGTCAGGGGATCGTTTGCAACACTTTGGCACCATTTTTGAGTGAATTGCAGAACGTTAGATTTTTGCTGAAATTGTGACCGTGCGGCTTAGGGATTTTTTTTTTAAAAAAGTGTTCAGACCTCGAGGGCTCATTCTGTTTCAATGATAAAAACCCATCTGTTTCCACCGAAAACCTGTCAGGGGATCGTTTGCAACACTTTGGCACCATTTTTGAGTGAATTGCAGAACGTCAGATTTTTGCTGAAATTGCGACCGCGCGGCTTAGGGATTTTTTTTTAAAAAAGGTGTTCAGACCTCGAGGGCTCATTCTGTTTCAATGATAAAAACCCATCTGTTTCCACCAAAAAACCTGTCAGGGGATGGTTTGCAACACTTTGGCACCATTTTTGAGTGAATTGCAGAACGTCAGATTTTAGCTGAAATTGTGACCGCGCGGCTTAGGGATTTTTTTCAAAAAACAGTTGTTCAGACCTCGAGGGCTCATTCTGTTTCAATGATAAAAACCCATCTGTTTCCACACAAAAATCTGTGAGGGGATCGTTTGCAACACTTTGGCACCATTTTTGAGTGAATTGCAGAACGTCAGATTTTTGCTGAAATTGTGACCGCGCGGCTTCGGGATTTTTTCAAAAAAAAGTTGTTCAGACCTCGAGGGCTCATTCTGTTTCCATGATAAAAGCCAATCTGTTTCCACAGAAAAACCTGTCAGGGGATCGTTTGCAACACTTTGGCACCATTTTTGAGTGAATTGCAGAACGTCAGATTTTTGCTGAAATTGTGACCACGCGGCTTAGGGATTTTTTCAAAAAAAAGTTGTTCAGACCTCGAGGGCTCATTCCGTTTCCATGATAAAAACCCATCTGTTTCTACCGAAAAACCTGTGAGGGGATCGTTTGGAACACTTTGGCACCATTTTTGAGTGAATTGCAGAACGTTAGATTTTTGCTGAAATTGTGACCGCGCGGCTTAGAGATTTTTTTTTAAAAAAGGTATTCAGACCTCGAGGGCTCATTCTGTTTCAATGATAAAAACCCATCTGTTTCCACTGAAAAACCTGTGAGGGGATCGTTTGCAACACTTTGGCACCATTTTTGAGTGAATTGCAGAACGTCAGATTTTTGCTGAAATTGTGACCGCGCGGCTTAGGGATTTTTTCAAAAAAAAGGTGTTCAGACCTCGAGGGCTAATTCTGTTTCAATGAGAAAAACCCATCTGTTTCCACCGAAAAACCTGTCATGGGATCGTTTGCAACACTTTGGCAGCATTTTTGAGTGAATTGCAGAACGTCAGATTTTTGCTGAAATTGTGACCGCGCGGCTCAGGGATTTTTTCAAAAAAAAGGTGTTCAGAACTCGAGGGGTTATTTTATTTCAATGATAAAAACCCATCTGTTTCCACCGAAAAACCTGTCAGAGGATCGTTTGAAACACTTTGGCACCATTTTTGAGTGAATTGCAGAACGTCATATTTTTCCTGAAATTGTGACCGCGCGGCTCAGGGATTTTTTCAAAAAAAAGGTGTTCAGAACTCGAGGGCTCATTTTATTTCAATGATAAAAACCCATCTGTTTCCACCGAAAAACCCCTCAGGGGATCGTTTGCAACACTTTGGCACCATTTTTGAGTGAATTGCAGAACGTCAGATTTTTGCTGAAATTGTGACCGCGCGGCGTAGGTGTTTTTTTTTAAAAAAGTTGTTCAGACCTCGAGGGCTCATTCTGTTTCCATGATAAAAACCCATCTGTTTCCATCGAAAAACCTGTCAGGGGATAGTTTGGAACACTTTGGCACCATTTTTGAGTGAATTGCAGAACGTCAGATTTTTGCTGAAATTGGGACCGTGCGGCTCAGGGATTTTTTTCAAAAAAAAGTTGTTCAGACCTCCGGGGCTCATTCTGTTTCAATGATAAAAACCCATCTGTTTCCATCGAAAAACCTGTCAGGTGATAGTTTGCAACACTTTGGCACCATTTTTGAGTGAATTGCAGAACGTCAGATTTTTGCTGAAATTGTGACCGTGCGGCTTAGGGATTTTTTTTTTTAAAAAGTGTTCAGACCTCGAGGGCTCATTCTGTTTCAATGATAAAAACCCATCTGTTTCCACCGAAAACCTGTCAGGGGATCGTTTGCAACACTTTGGCACCATTTTTGAGTGAATTGCAGAACGTCAGATTTTTGCTGAAATTGTGACCGCACGGCTTCGGGATTTTTTCAAAAAAAAGTTGTTCAGACCTCGAGGGCTCATTCTGTTTCCATGATAAAAGCCAATCTGTTTCCACAGAAAAACCTGTCAGGTGATCGTTTGCAACACTTTGGCACCATTTTTGAGTGAATTGCAGAACGTCAGATTTTTGCTGAAATTGTGACCCTGCGGCTTAGGGATTTTTTTTTTTAAAAAGTGTTCAGACCTCGAGGGCTCATTCTGTTTCAATGATAAAAACCCATCTGTATCCACCGAAAACCTGTCAGGGGATCGTTTGCAACACTTTGGCACCATTTTTGAGTGAATTGCAGAACGTTAGATTTTTGCTGAAATTGTGACCGTGCGGCTTAGGGATTTTTTTTTTAAAAAAGTGTTCAGACCTCGAGGGCTCATTCTGTTTCAATGATAAAAACCCATCTGTTTCCACCGAAAACCTGTCAGGGGATCGTTTGCAACACTTTGGCACCATTTTTGAGTGAATTGCAGAACGTCAGATTTTTGCTGAAATTGCGACCGCGCGGCTTAGGGATTTTTTTTTAAAAAAGGTGTTCAGACCTCGAGGGCTCATTCTGTTTCAATGATAAAAACCCATCTGTTTCCACCAAAAAACCTGTCAGGGGATGGTTTGCAACACTTTGGCACCATTTTTGAGTGAATTGCAGAACGTCAGATTTTAGCTGAAATTGTGACCGCGCGGCTTAGGGATTTTTTTCAAAAAGCAGTTGTTCAGACCTCGAGGGCTCATTCTGTTTCAATGATAAAAACCCATCTGTTTCCACACAAAAATCTGTGAGGGGATCGTTTGCAACACTTTGGCACCATTTTTGAGTGAATTGCAGAACGTCAGATTTTTGCTGAAATTGTGACCGCGCGGCTTCGGGATTTTTTCAAAAAAAAGTTGTTCAGACCTCGAGGGCTCATTCTGTTTCCATGATAAAAGCCAATCTGTTTCCACAGAAAAACCTGTCAGGGGATCGTTTGCAACACTTTGGCACCATTTTTGAGTGAATTGCAGAACGTCAGATTTTTGCTGAAATTGGGACCGTGCGGCTCAGGGATTTTTTTCAAAAAAAAGTTGTTCAGACCTCCGGGGCTCATTCTGTTTCAATGATAAAAACCCATCTGTTTCCATCGAAAAACCTGTCAGGTGATAGTTTGCAACACTTTGGCACCATTTTTGAGTGAATTGCAGAACGTCAGATTTTTGCTGAAATTGTGACCGTGCGGCTTAGGGATTTTTTTCAAAAAACAGTTGTTCAGACCTCGAGGGCTCATTCTGTTTCCATGATAGAAACCAATCTGTTTCCACAGAAAAACCTATGAGGGGATCGTTTGCAAAACTTTGGCACCATTTTTGAGTGAATTGCAGAACGTCAGATTTTTGCTGAAATTGTGACCGCGCGGCTTAGGGATTTTTTCAAAAAAAAGTTGTTCAGACCTCGAGGGCTCATTCTGTTTCAATGATAAATACCCATCTGTTTCCACTGAAAAACCTGTCAGGGGCTCGTTTGCAACACTTTGGCACCATTTTTGAGTGAATTGCAGAACGTCAGATTTTTGCTGAAATTGTGACCGCGCGGCTTAGGGATTTTTTTCAAAAAACAGTTGTTCAGACCTCGAGGGATCATTCTGTTTCAATGATAAAAACCCATCTGTTTCCACTGAAAAACCTGTGAGGGGATCGTTTGCAACACTTTGGCACCATTTTTGAGTGAATTGCAGAACGTCAGATTTTTGCTGAAATTGTGACCGCGCGGCTTAGGGATTTTTTTTTAAAAAACAGTTGTTCAGACCTCGAGGGCTCATTCTGTTTCCATGATAAAAGCCCATCTGTTTCGACAGAAAAACCTGTCAGGGGATCGTTTGCAACACTTTGGCACCATTTTTGAGTGAAGTGCAAAACGTCAGATTTTTGCTGAAATTGTGACCGCGCGGCTTAGGGATTTTTTTTTAAAAAAGTGTTCAGACCTCGAGGGCTCATTCTGTTTCTATTATAACAACCCATCTGTTTCCACCGAAAAACCTGTCAGGGGATCGTTTGCAACACTTTGGCACCATTTTTGAGTGAATTGTAGAACGTCAGATTTTTGCTGAAATTGTGACCGCGCGGTTTAGGGATTTTTTCAAAAAAAGGTGTTCAGACCTCGAGGGCTCATTCTGTTTCAATGATAAAAACCCATCTGTTTCCACCAAAAAACCTGTCAGGGGATGGTTTGCAACACTGTGGCAGCATTTTTGAGTGAATTGCAGAACGTCAGATTTTTGCTGAAATTGTGACCGCGCGGCTTAGGGATTTTTTTTTAAAAAAGTTGTTCAGACCTCGAGGGCTCATTCTGTTTCCATGATAAAAACCCATCTGTTTCCACCGAAAAACCTGTCAGGGGATCGTTTGTAACACTTTGGCACCATTTTTGAGTGAACTGCAGAACGTCAGATTTTTGCTGAAATTGGGACCGTGCGGCTTAGGGATTTTTTTCAAAAAAAAGTTGTTCAGACCTCCGGGGCTCATTCTGTTTCAATGATAAAAACCCATCTGTTTCCATCGAAAAACCTGTCAGGGGATAGTTTGCAACACTTTGGCACCATTTTTGAGTGAATTGCAGAACGTCAGATTTTTGCTGAAATTGTGACCGCGCGGCTTAGGGATTTTTTTCAAAAAACAGTTGTTCAGACCTCGAGGGCTCATTCTGTTTCAATGATAAAAACCCATCTGTTTCCACTGAAAAACCTGTGAGGGGATCGTTTGCAACACTTTGGCACCATTTTTGAGTGAATTGCAGAACGTGAGATTTTTGCTGAAATTGTGACCGCGCGGCTTAGGGATTTTTTCAAAAAAAAGGTGTTCAGACCTCGAGGGCTCATTCTGTTTCCATGATAAAAGCCCATCTGTTTCGACAGAAAAACCTGTCAGGGGATCGTTTGCAACACTTTGGCACCATTTTTGAGTGAAGTGCAGAACGTCAGATTTTTGCTGCAATTGTGACCGCGCGGCTTAGGGATTTTTTTTAAAAAAAGTTGTTCAGACCTCGAGGGCTCATTCTGTTTCCATGATAAAAACCCATCTGTTTCCACTGAAAAACCTGTCAGGGGCTCGTTTGCAACACTTTGGCACCATTTTTGAGTAAATTGCAGAACGTCAGATTTTTGCTGAAATTGTGACCGCGCGGCTTAGGGATTTTTTTCAAAAAACAGTTGTTCAGACCTCGAGGGCTCATTCTGTTTCAATGATAAAAACCCATCTGTTTCCACTGAAAAACCTGTGAGGGGATCGTTTGCAACACTTTGGCACCATTTTTGAGTGAATTGCAGAACGTCAGATTTTTGCTGAAATTGTGACCGCGCGGCTTAGGGATTTTTTCAAAAAAAAGGTGTTCAGACCTCGAGGGCTCATTCTGTTTCCATGATAAAAGCCCATCTGTTTCCACAGAAAAACCTGTCAGGGGATCGTTTGCAACACTTTGGCACCATTTTTGAGTGAATTGTAGAACGTCAGATTTTTGCTGAAATTGTGACTGCGCGGCTTAGGGATTTTTTCAAAAAAAGGTGTTCAGACCTCGAGGGCTCATTCTGTTTCAATGATAAAAACCCATCTGTTTCCACCAAAAAACCTGTCAGGGGATCGTTTGCAACACTTTGGCAGCATTTTTGAGTGAATTGCAGAACGTCAGATTTTTGCTGAAATTGTGACCGCGCGGCTTAGGGATTTTTTTTTAAAAAAGTTGTTCAGACCTCGAGGGCTCATTCTGTTTCCATGATAAAAACCCATCTGTTTCCACCTCAAAACCTGTCAGGGGATCGTTTGCAACACTTTGGCACCATTTTTGAGTGAATTGCAGAACGTCAGATTTTTGCTGAAATTGTGACCGCGCGGCTTAGGGATTTTTTCAAAAAAAAGTTGTTCAGACCTCGAGGGCTCATTCTGTTTCCATGATAAAAACACATCTGTTTCCACCGAAAAACCTGTCAGGGGATCTTTGCAACACTTTGGCAACATTTTTGAGTGAACTGCAGAACGTCAGATTTTTGCTGAAATTGTGACCGCGCGGCTTAGGGATTTTTTCAAAAAAAAGTTGTTCAGACCTCGAGGGCTGATTATGTTTCCGTGATAAAAACCCATCTGTTTCCACCGAAAAACCTGTCAGGGGATCGTTTGCAACACTTTGGCACCATTTCTGAGTGAATTGCAGAACGTCAGATTTTTGCTGCAATTGTGACCGCGCGGCTTAGGGATTTTTTTTAAAAAAAGTTGTTCAGACCTCGAGGGCTCATTCTGTTTCCATGATAAAAACCCATCTGTTTCCACTGAAAAACCTGTGAGGGGATCGTTTGCAACACTTTGGCACCATTTTTGAGTGAATTGCAGAACGTCAGATTTTTGCTGAAATTGTGACCGCGCGGCTTAGGGATTTTTTCAAAAAAAAGGTGTTCAGACCTCGAGGGCTCATTCTGTTTCCATGATAAAAGCCCATCTGTTTCCACAGAAAAACCTGACAGGGGATCGTTTGCAACACTTTGGCACAATTTTTGAGTGAAGTGCAGAACGTCAGATTTTTGCTGAAATTGTGACCGCGCGGCTTAGGGATTTTTTTTAAAAAAAGTGTTCAGACCTCGAGGGCTCATTCTGTTTCTATGATAACAACCCATCTGTTTCCACCGAAAAACCTGTCAGGGGATCCTTTGCAACACTTTGGCACCATTTTTGGGTGAATTGTAGAACGTCAGATTTTTGCTGAAATTGTGACCGCGCAGGCTTAGGGATTTTTTTTTTAAAAAGTGTTCAGACCTCGAGGGCTCATACTGTTTCTATGATAACAACCCATCTGTTTCCACCGAAAAACCTGTCAGGGGATCGTTTGCAACACTTTGGCACAATTTTTGAGTGAATTGCAGAATGTTAGATTTTTGCTGAAATTGCGACCGCGCGGCTTAGGGATTTTTTCAAAAAAAAGTTGTTCAGACCTCGAGGGCTCATTCTGTTTCCATGATAAAAACCCATATGTTTCCACCGAAAAACCTCTCAGGGGATCGTTTGCAACACTTTGGCACCATTTTTGAGTGAATTGTAGAACGTCAGATTTTTGCTGAAATTGTGACTGCGCGGCTTAGGGATTTTTTCAAAAAAAGGTGTTCTGACCTCGAGGGCTCATTCTGTTTCAATGATAAAAACCCATCTGTTTCCACCAAAAAACCTGTCAGGGGATGGTTTGCAACACTTTGGCAGCATTTTTGAGTGAATTGCAGAACGTCAGATTTTTGCTGAAATTGTGACCGCGCGGCTTAGGGATTTTTTTTAAAAAAAAGTTGTTCAGACCTCCGGGGCTCATTCTGTTTCAATGATAAAAACCCATCTGTTTCCATCGAAAAACCTGTCAGGGGATCGTTTGCAACACTTTGGCACCATTTTTGAGTGAATTGCAGAACGTGAGATTTTTGCTGAAATTGTGACCGCGCGGCTTAGGGATTTTTTCAAAAAAAAGTTGTTCAGACCTCGAGGGCTGATTCTGTTTCCGTGAAAAAAACCCATCTGTTTCCACCGAAAAACCTGTCAGGGGATCGTTTGCAACACTTTGGTACCATTTCTGAGTGAATTGCAGAACGTCAGATTTTTGCTGCAATTGTGACCGCGCGGCTTAGGGATTTTTTTAAAAAAAAGTTGTTCAGACCTCGAGGGCTCATTCTGTTTCCATGATAAAAACCCATCTGTTTCCACTGAAAAACCTGTCAAGGGCTCGTTTGCAACACTTTGGCACCATTTTTGAGTGAATTGCAGAACGTCAGATTTTTGCTGAAATTGTGACCGCGCGGCTTAGGGATTTTTTCAAAAAAAAGGTGTTCAGACCTCGAGGGCTCATTCTGTTTCCATGATAAAAGCCCATCTGTTTCCACAGAAAAACCTGTCAGGGGATCGTTTGCAACACTTTGGCACCATTTTTGAGTGAATTGCAGAACGTCAGATTTTTGCTGAAATTGTGACCGCGCAGGCTTAGGGATTTTTTTTTAAAAAAGTGTTCAGACCTTGAGGGCTCATACTGTTTCTATGATAACAACCCATCTGTTTCCACCGAAAAACCTGTCAGGGGATCGTTTGCAACACTTTGGCACAATTTTTGAGTGAATTGCAGAATGTTAGATTTTTGCTGAAATTGCGACCGCGCGGCTTAGGGATTTTTTCAAAAAAAAGTTGTTCAGACCTCGAGGGCTCATTCTGTTTCCATGATAAAAACCCATCTGTTTCCACCGAAAAACCTCTCAGGGGATCGTTTGCAACACTTTGGCACCATTTTTGAGTGAATTGTAGAACGTCAGATTTTTGCTGAAATTGTGACTGCGCGGCTTAGGGATTTTTTCAAAAAAAGGTGTTCAGACCTCGAGGGCTCATTCTGTTTCAATGATAAAAACCCATCTGTTTCCACCAAAAATCCTGTCAGGGGATGGTTTGCAACACTTTGGCAGCATTTTTGATTTAATTGCAGAACGTCAGATTTTTGCTGAAATTGTGACCGCGCGGCTTAGGGATTTTTTTTAAAAAAAGTTGTTCAGACCTCGAGGGCTCATTCTGTTTCCATGATAAAAACCCATCTGTTTCCACCTCAAAACCTGTCAGGGGATCGTTTGCAACACTTTGGCACCATTTTTGAGTGAACTGCAGAACGTCAGATTTTTGCTGAAATTGGGACCGTGCGGCTTCGGGATTTTTTTCAAAAAAAAGTTGTTCAGACCTCCGGGGCTCATTCTGTTTCAAGGATAAACCCATCTGTTTCCATCGAAAAACCTGTCAGGGGATAGTTTGCAACACTTTGGCACCATTTTTGAGTGAATTGCAGAACGTCAGATTTTTGCTGAAATTGTGACTGCGCGGCTTAGGGATTTTTTTCAAAAAACAGTTGTTCAGACCTCGAGGGCTCATTCTGTTTCAATGATAAAAACCCATCTGTTTCCACTGAAAAACCTGTGAGGAGATCGTTTGCAACACTTTGACACCATTTTTGAGTGAATTGCAGAACGTCAGATTTTTGCTGAAATCGTGACCGCGCGGCTTGGGGATTATTTCAAAAAAAAGTTGTTCAGACCTCGAGGGCTGATTATGTTTCCGTGATAAAAACCCATCTGTTTCCACCGAAAAACCTGTCAGGGGATCGTTTGCAACACTTTGGCACCATTTCTGAGTGAATTGCAGAACGTCAGATTTTTGCTGCAATTGTGACCGCGCGGCTTAGGGATTTTTTTTTTAAAAAGGTTTTTAAGACCTCGAGGGCTCATTCTGTTTCCATGATAAAAACCCATCTGTTTCCACTGAAAAACCTGTCAGGGGATGGTTTGCAACACTTTGACAGCATTTTTGAGTGAATTGCAGAACGTCAGATTTTTGCTGAAATTGTGACCGCGCGGCTTAGGGATTTTTTCAAAAAAAAGTTGTTCAGACCTCGAGGGCTGATTCTGTTTCCGTGAAAAAAACCCATATGTTTCCACCGAAAAACCTCTCAGGGGATCGTTTGCAACACTTTGGCACCATTTTTGAGTGAATTGTAGAACGTCAGATTTTTGCTGAAATTGTGACTGCGCGGCTTAGGGATTTTTTCAAAAAAAGGTGTTCTGACCTCGAGGGCTCATTCTGTTTCAATGATAAAAACCCATCTGTTTCCACCAAAAAACCTGTCAGGGGATGGTTTGCAACACTTTGGCAGCATTTTTGAGTGAATTGCAGAACGTCAGATTTTTGCTGAAATTGTGACCGCGCGGCTTAGGGATTTTTTTTAAAAAAAAGTTGTTCAGACCTCCGGGGCTCATTCTGTTTCAATGATAAAAACCCATCTGTTTCCATCGAAAAACCTGTCAGGGGATAGTTTGCAACACTTTGGCACCATTTTTGAGTGAATTGCAGAACGTGAGATTTTTGCTGAAATTGTGACCGCGCGGCTTAGGGATTTTTTTCAAAAAACAGTTGTTCAGACCTCGAGGGCTCATTCTGTTTCAATGATAAAAACCCATCTGTTTCCACTGAAAAACCTGTGAGGGGATCGTTTGCAACACTTTGGCACCATTTTTGAGTGAATTGCAGAACGTGAGATTTTTGCTGAAATTGTGACCGCGCGGCTTAGGGATTTTTTCAAAAAAAAGTTGTTCAGACCTCGAGGGCTGATTCTGTTTCCGTGAAAAAAACCCATCTGTTTCCACCGAAAAACCTGTCAGGGGATCGTTTGCAACACTTTGGTACCATTTCTGAGTGAATTGCAGAACGTCAGATTTTTGCTGCAATTGTGACCGCGCGGCTTAGGGATTTTTTTAAAAAAAAGTTGTTCAGACCTCGAGGGCTCATTCTGTTTCCATGATAAAAACCCATCTGTTTCCACTGAAAAACCTGTCAAGGGCTCGTTTGCAACACTTTGGCACCATTTTTGAGTGAATTGCAGAACGTCAGATTTTTGCTGAAATTGTGACCGCGCGGCTTAGGGATTTTTTCAAAAAAAAGGTGTTCAGACCTCGAGGGCTCATTCTGTTTCCATGATAAAAGCCCATCTGTTTCCACAGAAAAACCTGTCAGGGGATCGTTTGCAACACTTTGGCACCATTTTTGAGTGAATTGCAGAACGTCAGATTTTTGCTGAAATTGTGACCGCGCAGGCTTAGGGATTTTTTTTTAAAAAAGTGTTCAGACCTTGAGGGCTCATACTGTTTCTATGATAACAACCCATCTGTTTCCACCGAAAAACCTGTCAGGGGATCGTTTGCAACACTTTGGCACAATTTTTGAGTGAATTGCAGAATGTTAGATTTTTGCTGAAATTGCGACCGCGCGGCTTAGGGATTTTTTCAAAAAAAAGTTGTTCAGACCTCGAGGGCTCATTCTGTTTCCATGATAAAAACCCATCTGTTTCCACCGAAAAACCTCTCAGGGGATCGTTTGCAACACTTTGGCACCATTTTTGAGTGAATTGTAGAACGTCAGATTTTTGCTGAAATTGTGACTGCGCGGCTTAGGGATTTTTTCAAAAAAAGGTGTTCAGACCTCGAGGGCTCATTCTGTTTCAATGATAAAAACCCATCTGTTTCCACCAAAAATCCTGTCAGGGGATGGTTTGCAACACTTTGGCAGCATTTTTGATTTAATTGCAGAACGTCAGATTTTTGCTGAAATTGTGACCGCGCGGCTTAGGGATTTTTTTTAAAAAAAGTTGTTCAGACCTCGAGGGCTCATTCTGTTTCCATGATAAAAACCCATCTGTTTCCACCTCAAAACCTGTCAGGGGATCGTTTGCAACACTTTGGCACCATTTTTGAGTGAACTGCAGAACGTCAGATTTTTGCTGAAATTGGGACCGTGCGGCTTCGGGATTTTTTTCAAAAAAAAGTTGTTCAGACCTCCGGGGCTCATTCTGTTTCAAGGATAAACCCATCTGTTTCCATCGAAAAACCTGTCAGGGGATAGTTTGCAACACTTTGGCACCATTTTTGAGTGAATTGCAGAACGTCAGATTTTTGCTGAAATTGTGACTGCGCGGCTTAGGGATTTTTTTCAAAAAACAGTTGTTCAGACCTCGAGGGCTCATTCTGTTTCAATGATAAAAACCCATCTGTTTCCACTGAAAAACCTGTGAGGAGATCGTTTGCAACACTTTGACACCATTTTTGAGTGAATTGCAGAACGTCAGATTTTTGCTGAAATCGTGACCGCGCGGCTTGGGGATTATTTCAAAAAAAAGTTGTTCAGACCTCGAGGGCTGATTATGTTTCCGTGATAAAAACCCATCTGTTTCCACCGAAAAACCTGTCAGGGGATCGTTTGCAACACTTTGGCACCATTTCTGAGTGAATTGCAGAACGTCAGATTTTTGCTGCAATTGTGACCGCGCGGCTTAGGGATTTTTTTTTTAAAAAGGTTTTTAAGACCTCGAGGGCTCATTCTGTTTCCATGATAAAAACCCATCTGTTTCCACTGAAAAACCTGTCAGGGGATGGTTTGCAACACTTTGACAGCATTTTTGAGTGAATTGCAGAACGTCAGATTTTTGCTGAAATTGTGACCGCGCGGCTTAGGGATTTTTTCAAAAAAAAGTTGTTCAGACCTCGAGGGCTGATTCTGTTTCCGTGAAAAAAACCCATCTGTTTCCACCGAAAAACCTGTCAGGGGATCGTTTGCAACACTTTGGTACCATTTCTGAGTGAATTGCAGAACGTCAGATTTTTGCTGCAATTGTGACCGCGCGGCTTAGGGATTTTTTTAAAAAAAAGTTGTTCAGACCTCGAGGGCTCATTCTGTTTCCATGATAAAAACCCATCTGTTTCCACTGAAAAAACTGTCAGGGGCTCGTTTGCAACACTTTGGCACCATTTTTGAGTGAATTGCAGAACGTCAGATTTTTGCTGAAATTGTGACCGCGCGGCTTAGGGATTTTTTCAAAAAAAAGGTGTTCAGACCTCGAGGGCTCATTCTGTTTCCATGATAAAAGCCCATCTGTTTCCACAGAAAAACCTGTCAGGGGATCGTTTGCAACACTTTGGCACCATTTTTGAGTGAATTGCAGAACGTCAGATTTTTGCTGAAATTGTGACCGCGCAGGCTTAGGGATTTTTTTTTAAAAAAGTGTTCAGACCTCGAGGGCTCATACTGTTTCTATGATAACAACCCATCTGTTTCCACCGAAAAACCTGTCAGGGGATCGTTTGCAACACTTTGGCACAATTTTTGAGTGAATTGCAGAATGTTAGATTTTTGCTGAAATTGCGACCGCGCGGCTTAGGGATTTTTTCAAAAAAAAGTTGTTCAGACCTCGAGGGCTCATTCTGTTTCCATGATAAAAACCCATCTGTTTCCACCGAAAAACCTCTCAGGGGATCGTTTGCAACACTTTGGCACCATTTTTGAGTGAATTGTAGAACGTCAGATTTTTGCTGAAATTGTGACTGCGCGGCTTAGGGATTTTTTCAAAAAAAGGTGTTCAGACCTCGAGGGCTCATTCTGTTTCAATGATAAAAACCCATCTGTTTCCACCAAAAATCCTGTCAGGGGATGGTTTGCAACACTTTGGCAGCATTTTTGAGTGAATTGCAGAACGTCAGATTTTTGCTGAAATTGTGACCGCGCGGCTTAGGGATTTTTTTTAAAAAAAGTTGTTCAGACCTCGAGGGCTCATTCTGTTTCCATGATAAAAACCCATCTGTTTCCACCTCAAAACATGTCAGGGGATCGTTTGCAACACTTTGGCACCATTTTTGAGTGAACTGCAGAACGTCAGATTTTTGCTGAAATTGGGACCGTGCGGCTTCGGGATTTTTTTCAAAAAAAAGTTGTTCAGACCTCCGGGGCTCATTCTGTTTCAAGGATAAACCCATCTGTTTCCATCGAAAAACCTGTCAGGGGATAGTTTGCAACACTTTGGCACCATTTTTGAGTGAATTGCAGAACGTCAGATTTTTGCTGAAATTGTGACCGCGCGGCTTAGGGATTTTTTTTCAAAAAACAGTTGTTCAGACCTCGAGGGCTCATTCTGTTTCAATGATAAAAACCCATCTGTTTCCACTGAAAAACCTGTGAGGAGATCGTTTGCAACACTTTGGCACCATTTTTGAGTGAATTGCAGAACGTCAGATTTTTGCTGAAATCGTGACCGCGCGGCTTGGGGATTATTTCAAAAAAAAGTTGTTCAGACCTCGAGGGCTGATTATGTTTCCGTGATAAAAACCCATCTGTTTCCACCGAAAAACCTGTCAGGGGATCGTTTGCAACACTTTGGCACCATTTCTGAGTGAATTGCAGAACGTCAGATTTTTGCTGCAATTGTGACCGCGCGGCTTAGGGATTTTTTTTTTAAAAAGGTTTTTAAGACCTCGAGGGCTCATTCTGTTTCCATGATAAAAACCCATCTGTTTCCACTGAAAAACCTGTCAGGGGATGGTTTGCAACACTTTGGCAGCATTTTTGA